>NW_001890010.1:8969-10289 GCF_000143565.1 Laccaria bicolor S238N-H82 | reverse complement strand
TCTCGTAGAGACTCAGGTAAAATATGAATTTGGTTATATCTTTCTCAATTCTTAACCGTTTTTGATGAAACAAAAACCCAATAAAAGGTAATAAACGTGGTTACAAGGGTATGTAACGCACGTGACCGTTTAACCGGTTGCAACCGATCAAAACCGGTCTTTGAACGGTTTTAATATATTTTCGAAATGAGGCAACCGGCAACCGGACCAACCCCAAATTGGGGCAACTGCAACCGAAAAAAAGACCGGACCATGGTCCGGTTCAGTTCGGTCCACCGGTTTTTTGCGGTCCTATGGACTGAACCTTTAAACACTATTTCTTCCTCCTGAAACCTCCTGTTGCCTCAAGTCTTATCTTCGGTACGCACACTACTTTATCCAACCCAGAATAAAGTCACTCAAGCTCGCATTTCCTACAGAATCCCTACCCCATGCACTCCAAATAGTGTCAATTGTCGCTTTTCTCCTTGCTGGAGACGTCTTGTTCAAGGCTCTCTTATACATAGGAGTCGACCCCCAATCTGAAACCGAAGTGGCACCGACTATAGTCAAGGTTCTTATCATCCATGGAAGAATATTCTGCGGTCACCTCAAGGAACTTGTTTATCATGTACTGGGCTTCCGGCATCTCTTATTTGAGAGCGCTGTAGGTTTCGGTCGGACACTGTGTGGATTAGACAATGAGCTCGATGACTTGGAATTATTGATACATATCAAAAAACCACCATCGTGCACGGTGAGTATCAATGTTTTCCTTACATTCCCATTCTATGCTGTTAGTGTTTGAAAATTAGGTTAGTTAACCGGAAAATAACCGGAAAATAACCGGACCTAACCGCAACACTAACCTAACCGTGGTTAGGGTTAGTTGATTTCGAAAATGGAATAACCAGTTATTTTGCGGTTAACTAACCGTTAAATAACCGGTTATAACCGGTTATAACCAGCCCTATTATACACCTTCAAAACGCACTTGAGAACGTCGAAAACGCTTAAAATTTGACTAAGTTACAGTCAAATCGAGGTCTTTACCCTCCCCCACGTAATCCATATGGACTCCAGTGGACTCCAGTGGACTCCAGTGGATTCCAGTGGATTCCAGTGGCCCTCTTACCAGGCCAGATTGGCTGGCAGAATGCCCAGTCCACTGGAGTCCAGTCCAGTCCAGTCCAGTCCAGTCCAGTGGACTCCCACTGGACTGCCAGCCACTTTCCTGAGTCCAGTCCCAGTCCAGTGGACTATGAGTCCAGTCAGAGTCCAGTGGAGTCCAGTGGATTCCAGTGGATTCCAGTCATTCCAGTATATTATTACTCACTGCGG
>NW_001890010.1:7526-8866 GCF_000143565.1 Laccaria bicolor S238N-H82 | reverse complement strand
TTTTTTTTTCTGTCTATATTTAGATATGGACCCTGAACACAGCCCCTTCAATATCATGACAACAGCAAATATCATTCCGATTTTTCTTCCCTTTTTTGGCATATTTTGTAATCATGTTATACAATCTATCTGGCTTTGTTCTATTTTTAGAGATGGACCCTGAACCCTGAACACAGCCCATTCATGATCATGGCAATGGTGAATACCATGCTTATTTTTCACTTATTTTGCACTGCTTCTCAACCTATCTGTTTCCATTTTTCAGACAGCTTTCTATATTTGGATATGGACCCTGAACCCTGAACACAGCCTCTCCAACTTACTAAGCAATATTCTGATTTTCTACACATTTTTGGCCAATTTATTTGCCATTTTTCCTGATTTTATGGCTGCTTCTCTCCTTAAGAGAAAAGGTTCCCGCGGTGATGAAAGGTAAATCAATGAATCAATGAAAAATTTGTCTAAGTCCTCAGTTGATAAAGAATGAGTCTTACTCGTAAACTCGTAAGGACTCATAACATCTGTCACAGAAAACTGAGAAAATCTAGCACCAATAAAGGGACGATAACAAGGGAGGCTAACTTTGTCCGAGACGGTATTATCCTTATGGAACCTAAGTCATTGTTCAACTTTGTCATCCGGGGCCTACTTCAAATTTCTGCCTATATTGTTCGTCAGCTTCCATTGCCTATGGGTGTACGAATAGACCAGGCAAAGTTTACGTCTGCATTCACCATGCAAGACAATATGACAACCATCACTGCTGAACCTTGGCCTGAAGCTCCAGATGGTTCGGTCTCTGATCCCATTTTACCAGGGGAGATTGAGGTTGATGGGATGGATCCATCTGTCAAAGCAGCTCATATTCGCAAAAAAATCCACATGGAATGGATTGACCACAAAGCCAATATGGCCAGCTTTATACCATCCCAGTGGGGCCACGTTAAGGACTACACAGATACGACAAGTCAAGATACAGAAGTTGATAGGCCAAAACGTGAATGTCTTACCATTGTCAAATTGCTTCACACTTATGCTTTCTTATAGATGTGGGTGGTGGCATCAGCAGGAAAAACAAGAATGAAGGTCAAAACCGGGAGAGGGAGCTTCAATGTAAGTGATTGTTTTTACTTGGCAGATTGTTACTGAGAAAACATAGGTATCAGTGCAAGGCTTGGAAGAAAAAAACCCATAGATGGGATCACTATTGATAGCATGAGTTTATTGAATCAACATCTTCATCAAGGTAAGTAATGTGAGGGTAACGTGTAACATACCACAGTGATTGATGATGCAACATTAGAGACAGTAATGCGACGAAAGCTAGAGGCTAAAAATAC
>NW_001890010.1:5966-7114 GCF_000143565.1 Laccaria bicolor S238N-H82 | reverse complement strand
TCCCGATGGGAACATGAACATCAATGTTGGTGACCTTGACCTTGTGGCTTTCATCGAGAACCCTGGGGAGAGGAAGAAGACCATTTGCGGCACCCCAAATTATGTCGCACCCGAGGTATGGCTCGACATCACGAATGGACACAGCTTCGAGGTGAATATGTGATCCATTGGCGTTATCTTGTGCACACTTGCTGTCGGCCGCCGTCCGTTCCAGATCAAGGACGTCAAGGCCATTTACAAGTAAGCCTTCTGGTCTAATGCTTGATTTTCCCATTTTAATGTGTTCAGGCGCATCCGCGGCAACGAATACAAATTTCCCATAGACCGCGTCATCTCTGGGGCAGTCCAACACCTCACTCCACAGATTTTGACCCTCAATCCCTCACAATGTCCAACCCTGCACGAAATTGTTGACCACGCATTCTTCACGCATGGCGCTGTCCCCTCCTACATCCCCTCTGCACACGATGGCACCCCAGACTTTAAACACATATCCGAATTCGTGTCGGACACCAACTTGAAGCACCTGAGAAAAGACGATGCCGTCCTCTGCGTTGGGAGGCATGGCGGCGAGGAAGAGTATCATCACCAGCATCGCACAGCAGGAGAAGGAGTTCCAAAAGGCCGTTCAGCCTGGCTCGCCTATCTCTGCACTGCTCAGCTCTGCGAGGCAGCCTTTCCTCATGGGCAATCCCACTGGTCCCAGTGGTGCGGCTTCCAGTGCGCATGAGAACCAGTTGTTGAGGAAGTTGCAAGCAGTGAAGGAGAGCCCATTGGGCAGGAGGACTGTTACACATGGTCTTGACGGAGGCATTGTGGAAGAAGAGGGCAGATTGCAGAAGAGGAGGATGGAATGGGAGGACGAACACGAAGAGGAGGAAGCGAGGCTGAGGAAGGAGTTGGAGGAGAATCTCCCGGTGACGGCAGGTCGGTGTTTCTCAGCTCCTGCTTGTTATGTCCCCTTGCTGACTTGTTGATAGCCCCTCCGACTGCAGCCCTTCCGCCCCCCAAACCAAATAAATTCGACATAGCTGCTCCCTTGCCTTCGACGCCAAAGCCGCAGGGAAGACCCAACCTTCAAATCTAATGTGAAGCACGATACTTCGTCAGTAGCTTTGGACTCATCGTACTCGAGTCTTGGGAGAGAA
>NW_001890010.1:4853-5916 GCF_000143565.1 Laccaria bicolor S238N-H82 | reverse complement strand
GACGTGTGTTATATGACACAGATGCACAAAAGGAGCAGCTGGCAACTGCAGCCACAGACATCATTCGTTCCTGGCTGCATTTTCCAACTACCCNCAAAGCAATTTCTCAGTGGATGTTCATTGCCACTATCAACAAGGTCATTGATCGGCACTCCATTTTTTTACTGGAGCCTGTTTGGACTGCATTTCAAAGCCCACTTCTTACATTGGAGGGCAGAAATCAAGGAAGCAATAATCGAACTGAAAAACATCCAATTTGGAGACAGTTTGAAGCTTCTTTGCGACAGCATCCATTGGCAAAACCACATTCATGGTTGACGGAGAAGTTTGAGGTACTGCATGAGACTGTCATGACGTGGATAAAAGAGAGTCAGATTGATCGCAAGGCCATTGAGAAGGCACAGCTTGTATTCACCAATGCACGTTCTGAATTCAGAGCAGGAAACACTAGTTCTGGAGCCAAGAAACGGTCCAAGACCAAAGGATTCAACTCGGACACATCATCACTTCCCCAGTCCAAAGATGACAGAAGAATGCTTTTTGTCAACTTTCTGAGGCGTGGGCTGCCCCTTTTGGAGCAGGGACTCTCTGTGCATGTGAACAGCTCTGACAAATTTCTCAAGAAGATGGCAAATTCACCTGACAAATTCATGCCATACAGAGAACATGCTCCCACTCGTATTATTTCACGAAATTTGATATATGATGATCCAGAATGGCTGAAGACACCAATTGGTTTCTGGAATGTTCTGTGCTTCCGTGGAGTTTTCTTTGGCTCAGAGTTTGCTCGTGACAATGGACGTCATTTCGAGGATCTGGATCAGTGGAAAGCGTTTAGCAAAGGCAAAGCAGAAAGCTATTTCATTGTCAAGACTGCCTATGGGTCTTTTCAAGGAGACCGAAGCATCGATCGGGTTGAAGAATACTGGGAAAAAAGGGATCTATGGGAGCCACTGATGAATAAGAAGGACTTGACTATTTTTGACATTTATGACTTCCTGCTCCAGTCATCTGCTGGCGGTGGAAGGTCAACATCAAGTCGAAAGAGGGGATCTTGGCAGTC
>NW_001890010.1:0-1823 GCF_000143565.1 Laccaria bicolor S238N-H82 | reverse complement strand
AACATGACAGAGAGAAGTGGGATGTTGTGAAAACAGACTTAGAGTGGTGAAAATGGCAGATAGAAGTGGGGTATTGGTGAGAACAAACTTAGATGAGTTTTGAGGGGAAAAAAAAGCAATGTACAAAATGATGAGAAAACTGCACCAGAAAAAACAAGTTTTTTTCTTGAAACTGGGACCCCAGATACCCCGTGACACTGGTCAGATATGTTTGAGCCATGTGACAAGGCTAAAAGATTTTTCAACAGTGTGACATGCTTAGAATATATCTGATTGATGTCACACCACTGAAACATTTCTGGCCAGTTAGACTTGGCTCAAACATTTCTTACCAGTCTGACACACTTCAAACATTTCTTACCAGTCTGAACCCCTTCAAATATTTCTGACCACTTTCACTTGACTAGGATATTTTTGAACACAATTTATTTACCCAAACATTTCTGGTCACAATATTACAGGTCAAATATTTTCTACCCAATCCAATATTATATTTTCTCCCAAAGGCAAAAAAATAAATGGCCACACAACCTATTAGCCTGGATACATTCTTACATTTTACAAGGCTAATAGCTTGTTCAAGGTGGGTGACTGAAGTGCCGTATGAACACGAGAGGCCCACCCTTTGTTTGACCGGATGTCTTCTTAGAGACCAGAAGTGATGGATCAATGCGAGAAAGGTTGACGATATTGGACGTGTAGTCCTTCTCGAACACGACTAATCCTTTAATGTACCTATAAATCAGACGCAAATGTGAGTCTCTCTGTTAGAGAAAATTTGAAAGAAGACATACTTCAGATTGATATTGGGGTGAACGTCTCCAATGCTAGAGAAAAGTATCATCCCATTTCCATTGTCATCTTCTTGGTCGTTGTTAGAGTCCTTCCATGATATAAACTTCAAGCTGCTAGATTTATAAGGTTCAAGTAAGATGTATGAGGACACATTATACTTATTGATAACTTGCCCAGGCAGCTTGGTTAACTTCTTATACGTCTCCTTAAGAAGAGGGTCGATAAGATCAGAGGCGGCAACTCCACATTTAGACAACTTCGGATAACTTGGGTTGCAAATAAGACAAAGTTCAAGTAAAAGGATAGAAATAATTGCCTGGGCGAAGGATCACGATCAATGTCTTCTAAATAAACAATCTCTTTTTCGCTGATAATGGGTTAACATGGGTTGAAAGTATAAAAAAATTCAATAAAGCACAAACCCGTCATCTGTCTTGTCACCATCGGACATGACCTCATCCTTGTCAAAGACATCTTGAGCAGTTTTCTTTTTCTTCGATTTCTCAATGCTGGCTTTTGTCTTCAACCTGACTAAAATTCAACATGGGCACCGAATAGCTTTAAGTCAAGCTTACACAGAAGTGTCGAAGATCACTTGATGAGCTTTATTTCTAAGGTAAAAAGCAAATGAAGTTAAATCTGGTTACAATCTGAAAGAATAAAACCAACTTTTTTCCAGTTGGTGTTGGAGAATCATGACCGGATTCGCTAAACAACATAAGGTTATGAGATCACCACTCAGAAATAGTATGCAAAATTACCTTGGGTCATCGTCACTGACCACAGATTCCTGTTCATTATCATTGTTAGAAGCAGCGCTAGAGCGAGGATACAATCAATAATTTTATATGGATGCGAGGACAAAAGTTGACATACACTTTACTCTTCTTAGTGGAAGCCACCTTGCTAGGTGAGGTCGCCTTGTTACTCACAGCCGGAGTTGTCTTGGCCTTGGTGGGAGTCTTCGTCTTATTAGCCACCTTGGCCTTAGCTGGAGTCTTTTTGGACGGAGTGGCAGGAGGATTCTT
>NW_001890011.1:24206-26444 GCF_000143565.1 Laccaria bicolor S238N-H82 | reverse complement strand
TGTAGTCTCAGAATCTTAGTGAGCGTGATCAGAGCGTGATCTTGAACTTCAACGTCTACGTCTACAAATGAACAATGTCACAGAGTGTGACTCTGTGACGTTGTTCATCTGTTGGGACTCTGTGACGTTCCTTTTCTCTTCAACCCACAACTTCACCACCACTCCGTCAACGCCAACGACTCCACCTCACCACCACGTCGCCGTCATGCCAGGTCACGCAACCCACCACTGCAAAGAACCCTGGCCGCCCAAACCGACAACGACCGCCCAACAAACAACACACAAATGGCCACCACCCACGAAAATCGACGACCAGCACCCACGAAAGTCGACGCACACGCCCATGGCACACCCACCGCAACGCAACAAGGATGCTGACGGCGCACGACGACACACAACGTCGTCACGGAACAACTACAACCACCCCGGCACCACAAGAACGACGCGGCAGCGCCACGTCACCAACCCCCAGCAAACACACGACATCGAAGGAGATCGACGGCAGGCGAGGACGACGGTGACGAGGTTGTGCCGTACCCAGCCTGGTAAGCAGTCACCACCCCAGCTTTTTCCCTTCTGACACCAATGAGGTGCCACGTCGCTAGCTGCGACGTGGCAACCGGACGACGAACGACGACATCGGTCGTCGTTCGTCGTCTTTGTTTCGCCTGGCGGACCACGACGACTGCCCTAAAAATGAAGACGACGATGGATGAAGGTGTGGGTGGTGGACCACGGACGAAGATGAACGCCCACGGACGACCACCAACGACCGCGAGCGCCCACCAACGACCACGAGCGCCCACCAACGACCACGAGCGCCCACCAACGACCACGAGCTCCCACCAACGTCCATGACCACCCGCGCGAACGTCCACGAGCGCCCACGAACGAGACGAGGGCGACCCGCCCACGAACGTTTACAACCGCCCACAAACGAAGGCGACCGCCCGCCAACGAAAACGACCGCCTGAACGGACACAAGCAATGACGAGCCTAGGGGAGCTCCCCCCCTCCATCACTCCTTACCCCTCCCCCTCTCCCCATCACTCCCTCCCTCCTCCATCACTCCCTACCCCTCCATTCCCTCACTCCCTCTCCCATTCTCTCACTCCCCCTCCCATTCCCCCTCTCCCTCTCTCTCACTCCCTCCCACTGCACACCACTCCCCCTCTCCCTCATTGCAGCACTCCCTCTCCCTCTCTCTTATTGCCTGGCACCCCTCCCTCATTGCCTATAACCCCCTCATCCCCTCCCTCATTGCCTAGAACCTCTTCCCCCCCCCCCTCCATCATTGCCTACCAGCCCTTTCCCCTCTCCCTATTGCCCACCAAACCCCTCCCCCTCCCCTTCTCTTTATTTCTGTATTTAATGAATGGTCTTTGTAGTAATGTAAATCTATGTAGTTTCATTCAATAAATTGCACCTTTGTCTTCTGCAAGATCTAGTTAAAAGTTATATGTCAAAAAATATATCCTGTTCAGGATATAGTTCAAAAATGTACCTTGGTAATATATCCTGGTTCAAGATATAGCTTAAGAATATATCTTGGTAATATATCCTGGTTCAATATCTTGTTGAATATATATCTTTGTTCAAGATAAAGTTGAAAGATATATCCTTGTTCAAGATATAGCTTGAGAATATGTATTGGTAATATATCCTGGTTCATTATCTTGTTGGAAATATATCCTGGGTCAGGATATAATTGAAATATATGTCTTGTGAATATATCCTTGTTCAAGATAAAGTGGAAAGATATATCTTGGTTCAGCATCTAATTAAAATATTCATGATATAGTTCAGAAATTATGTATCTGGATTCATGATATGGTTAAAATAGATCTTGGTTCAGGATTTAGTGGAAAGATATGTGTGACTCCATACTATGACATTGGTGAACAGAATTTGTTAGAGGAGAATGGAATTTGTTGTCAATAAAGTTACAATGAAGAGTCAAGAGAAAGAGGGAGGAAGGCAGGGAGAGGAGAAGAGGAAAACAGGGAGAGAGGAAGAGAAGGAGAGAAACAACAAAGAACTTGGTGAACTCTTGTCTGTGAAAGTGGGGTGGGAGAGATGTTTGATATCACATGCAGGGGTTTGACTGGCAGGGGATGGTAATACAGATGTGGGTGAGGTATGCAGATCAGGTGCAACTGGAGAGAGAAAAAGAGAAAGAGCAAAGAACTTTGTGAACTCTGGTTTTTGAAAGTAGATGGGAGAGATGTTTGATATCAC
>NW_001890011.1:18216-23566 GCF_000143565.1 Laccaria bicolor S238N-H82 | reverse complement strand
AAGTGGATAGTACTTAAGCAACTCAGGAATCTTGGACTGAATAGCTTCAAGGTGAATCATACATGTCATTGAGGCCCAAAATTGTTGAAGGAGAATGAATGAATCTGTAATGTGAACTGTATTCATAGTGTGATTGGAAGTGGATGATACTTAAGCAACTCAGGTATATCACAGATGCTATTGATGCCCCTTATTGCTACATACATACTGGGAGCACAGCTAGACATAGTGCCAAAACCCCTGGAAGTCATTGCAGAATCTTCCAGAATATATACTCCAGACAGAAGAAAAAATCACAAGTTTTTTGCTGAAACTAGGACCCCTGACACCCCTACAGACCAGAAAAATATATCCTTACCACATCTGTATCACAAAATATATCCTAAGGCCAAGCCGGGGCAAAAATATATTTCTAAGGTGTGACAGTGACATTTCAGGGTCCACTCACTGAAAATATATCCTTACTGCATTTCACTTGCAAAATATATTTTGGTGGTGTGACACAGACATTATAATTTTTGTGTGACATTTCAGGGTCCATGTGTCAAAAATATATTTTAGATTTCAGGGCTTTCTAGGACCCATATATATCTAGAATATAGATATGGTCCATGACATTTAGTCATGTAACTTACGTGGAGTTTGCATGACTAATAGTCAGTTGGCACTGGGTGACTGAAGTGACATCACCTTGAGTGGTTATGAAAAAAAAAAGAGTTTGCTCCATCTGTACTCAAGTGACTTCTGGGATTCGAACCCAGGGCATACATACATACACTATGTACACCTTCCAGCTTGACCACTAAGCCAAGTCAGTGCTGCAAGAGGATGTTGGTCAGTATCATTTAGCTGTCAACTATGTCACTGTAATAGAAGAAAATTCTCCTCAGACTTATTCAGGATTTGAAACCGGGGCATACACTTTGCAATTTGAACCCGGGCATCCAAGCTCGACACTTTGTAAGTCACTACCCATTCTTGGCATAAGAAAACTACCCATTCTTTTGCAAACCTTTGATTAGTAAATTTTAGCCAGCATTACAAAAAGGCCGTCCTCGCTCTACGTGACTTGTGGGATTTGAACCCAGGGCATACATACATACACTATGTACACCTCCCAGCTCAACCACTAAGCCAAGTCAGCGCTGCAAGAGGAAGTTGGGGAGTATCTTTTAGGTGACGACCAATTGGACAGGATCTCAAGTCAATGTCGGCCTAAGATAACTATCAAGACAATTACCCGTTCTCGGCCTAAGATGACCAACTCGGCTCTGCAAGCTCAGTACTTTGTACTAGGAATGTTGCAAACCTGCATTGATTAGTAAAAATTAAAACACAAGAAATCATAGGGAAGAATGAATGACTTGTTCGGAAATTGAACCCAGGCATACATACTTAAACTACATACACCTGCCAGCTTAACCACTAAGCCAAGCCAACATTGAAGATGATGTCGGTCAGTATCTTTTAGCTGTCGACCATGTCACTCTAATAGCAGTAAAAAGGACTGAAATAAATTCTCCGCAGTGACTTGTTTGGGATTTGAACCCAGGCATACTACATACACCTGCCACCTCAACCACCAAGCCAAGTCAACCTTGCAATACAAAAGGCAGAGGCCTTTCATGCAATGGCTTGTTTGGGATTCGGCACAACACAATTGCACTTCAAAAAATCAGAGAGCTGTCCTGCAATGACTTTTTTGGGATTTGAACCCAGGGCATACACTATGTACACCTCCCAGCTTAACCACTAAGCCAAGCGAAGGTTGGAAGACGATGTCGGTCAGTATCTTTTAGCTGCAGTAAGTAAAAAACTTTTCAAAACGCGAATCTATGACTTGTTCAGGATTTGAACCCAGGGCATACATAGATACACTACGTACACCTGCTATCTTAACTACTAAGCCAAGTCAATGTTGCAACAAACTTATCTCTTAGCTGGAGACGATGTGACTCTAATAGACGATTTAAACCCGGGCCTGCAAGCTCGGCACTTTGTAACTTACCCGTTCTTGGCCTAAGACAACTACCCATTCTCGGCCTAAGACAACTAACCTGTGTCTGCAAGCTCGGTAAGAATTGATTAGTAAATTTTAGCCAGAGTTACAAAAACGAAAGAGCTGCGATCACTGCAAGTGACTTCTGGGATTCGAACCCAGGCATACATACACTCTGTACACCTCCAGCTTAACCACTAAGCCAAGCCAATGTTGGAAGACGATGTTGGTCAGTATCTATTACCTGCCGACCATGTCACTCTAATAGCAATAAGTAAAAAGTATTTGAGGATGTCCAAGCCATGAAGTGTTTGGGATTTGAACCCGGGCATACTACATACACCTGCCACCTTAACCACCAAGCCAAGCCAATGAAATGTTGGTCAGTATCTCAAGTCAATGTCAGAAGACAATGATTTGAACCTGGGCCTGCAAGCTCGGCACTTTGTAACTTTACCCGTTCTCGGCCTAAGATGACTACCAAGACAATCTGCTCGGTACTTTGTAACTTACTACCCGCTCTCAGCAAAAGACAACAACCCCTTCTAGGGACCAGATCTTGGAAGATGATGATTTGAACCGCTCGGCACTTTGTAACTTACCTGTTCTCGGCCTAAGACAACTAGTTCTCGGCCTAAGACAATTAACTTAGGTCTGCAAGCTCGGTACTTTGTATGAGGGACTGGATGCCGACCATGTCACTTCTAATAATAGCAGTAAGTAAAAAATCGTGGAAAAGAATGAAAGACTTTGTCGGGATTTGAACCCAGGGCATACAGAGATACACTACGTACACCTGCCATCTTAACCAATAAACCAAGTCAATGTCACAACAAACTCTTGGTCAGTATCTCTTAGCTGGCAACCATATAATAATGTAAGTAAAAAGTATTCGAAGATGTGCAGGCACTGACTTGTTTGGGATTTGAACCCGAGCAGATACACTACGTACACATGCCACCTTAACCACTAAGCCAAGTCAATCTTACAACAAAATGCTGGTCACAATCATTCTAATAGCAGTAAACGTGTTTGGCATTTGAAGCTGGGGCATACTGAATCAGGGCCTGCAAGCTCGGCACTGACTTGTTCAGGCGGTGAACCCGGGGCATAAGACAACCCGGCCCAACCTCAGCCTGGACAGGACACATATACATAGACTATGATGCAAGATAAATTTGGTCAGTAGATTTTAGCCGGCCCCAGCTGGATGCTCCCAGCCCGGTACACCTCACAAAATTACTCTTAGATTAGAAAGTAGGCCCAGGCATGGGGCTTCAAGTTGGGCCCGGGCATGGGACTTCAACTTGTGCCCAGGCAGGTCACCATCAATGTCAATCGAAATTTGCCCACAATCTTTGGAATCTGGCAGGGTCTAATGGTAGAGTTGCCTTCTGGGTTCAATCCCCGGCCATGCTTATCCTTATGACATTTTCAACTTTTTTGTGGGGACTCCTCGAGGCATCTGCCAGATATTCTTATGCTTCTGATATAGGGTTGGATCGAGGGTTGTAATTTAACCTGAAACATGCATGTTTCCCTGTTTAAAAACCCTCTCACATTTCAAGGACCCATCTTCCCCCACACCCCTCCACTGCGACATGAATCACTTCACCCCCATGACGATCTGGACTCTATTGGGCATCCCTCCACCCAATCCCTACCCTGTAAGTTCTGTATCTCTCCATTGGCCTTAACCAGCTGATGATTCATCAGAAAGGAACCCGTGTGTGGTATAATATGTCTATCGGCGGCCTCATGTTTGCAACCGTGGACTCCACCAGCCGGTTGCCTGACGTGAGCAATCCCCTTGGTACTTCATTTTTTCCACTAACATGGTGATTAGGGTACCATGCTCTTAACTATCATTGACGATGATGGGGAGAAGGTGACCCTTCCGTACGTCCTCTTTTTTTTTCTGTCCAAACACCATTTCACCTATTATGAAAGAGCATGCGGCGTAACACGGGTCTCTTAATACATATCATTCCATACCACCTGTAACATTGAATTTGTCCAAAAAAAATTATCTGAGCTTTTGATGGGCCGGCTTATTCAGCTGGCCATAAGCATTGGGCTTCACCAACGCCAAGATGGAGCCAAGTACAAGGCCATCAATACGCTGTCACCCTAACTTCAACATAATAAACTTTGACGTAATGGACAATGCCCTGGCCTCATGTTTTGGGAGATAAAAAGTAAATGGGAATTTCTTGTTTTTTTTAAAACCATGACTCCCTCTCAACATTCACAAGATCTAGCTCACTACATCAAAGGCCGGCTGCTAAGTTCCAGAATGCCATTGATTCATGCTCAGCCTGCTAGACCAACATGGCTTCTTCCATCTGGACCTCAAGTTCAAGTTGAAAAGGTCATTAGGATGCTTGAAGAAGCCTGGAATCAATCCTGTAAGTCCGATGTTCAACCGGCGGTATCAGACAGGCCAATAAAGCCTTCCCAGATGAAACTGACTGGGATGTCTGAGATTATGTGGCCGAGTTATCACTGAGGCAGAGTGGAAGCAATGGGGATTTGGAAAACAGACTCCTTACAAGATTCCCACCAATCTACCAGTCAACATCGCCGGTCGACATCCCTTACCTTGATAAACCTTGCCACATAACTGACAAGGCCGGCCACATTCTTCTGTGGTACTTCCCAAAGTTAATCTCAGAAGATCTTCAGGTAATTTTATTTCCCCCAACAACCGAGAAGTTTTTAACTCAGACCGGTCCAGCAACTGATTTGGACCCAGACGGAGAATCTAAGACCCAAAAAGAAAAGTAATGGGAGTTGGCGGGATCAGATCCACCCCGACCACGGTGGCAAAATGACCGGCATAGTAAATTTATCACCCGGCTGGTTCTCCCAAGGACACAAAGGTCCTGCCAATCCACTTCATCCTTCCTCCGATATCCAACAGGCCAGTAACCTCATCTATCTTGAAACACTCTCCTTCATCAACACCGTTATCTCTGCCATATACTCCATCATTCGACCCGACCTATGTGAGTCAGGATTTGCGGTCTTTGACCAGCTCACTGAGGACAGTCCACTTCAGTCACCCACTGCCAACTGACTATTAGTCATGCAAACTCCACGTAAGTTACATGACTAAATGTCATGGACCATATCTATATTCTAGATATATATGGGTCCTAGAAAGCCCTGAAATCTAAAATATATTCTTGACACATGGACCCTGAAATGTCACACAAAAATTATAATGTCTGTGTCACACCACCAAAATATATTTTGCAAGTGAAATGCAGTAAGGATATATTTTTGGTCAGTGGACCCTGAAATGTCACTGTCACACACTTAGAAATATATTTTGCCCTGGCTTGGCCT
>NW_001890011.1:3633-18166 GCF_000143565.1 Laccaria bicolor S238N-H82 | reverse complement strand
TCATCTTACACAAAATGCTGGTCACATCATTCTAATAGCAGTAAACGTGTTTGGCATTTGAAGCTGGGGCATACTGAATCAGGGCCTGCAAGCTCGGCACTGACTTGTTCAGGCGGTGAACCCGGGGCATAAGACAACCCGGCCCAACCTCAGCCTGGACAGGACACATATACATAGACTATGATGCAAGATAAATTTGGTCAGTAGATTTTAGCCGGCCCCAGCTGGATGCTCCCAGCCCGGTACACCTCACAAAATTACTCTTAGATTAGAAAGTAGGCCCAGGCATGGGGCTTCAAGTTGGGCCCGGGCATGGGACTTCAACTTGTGCCCAGGCAGGTCACCATCAATGTCAATCGAAATTTGCCCACAATCTTTGGAATCTGGCAGGGTCTAATGGTAGAGTTGCCTTCTGGGTTCAATCCCCGGCCATGCTTATCCTTATGACATTTTCAACTTTTTTGTGGGGACTCCTCGAGGCATCTGCCAGATATTCTTATGCTTCTGATATAGGGTTGGATCGAGGGTTGTAATTTAACCTGAAACATGCATGTTTCCCTGTTTAAAAACCCTCTCACATTTCAAGGACCCATCTTCCCCCACACCCCTCCACTGCGACATGAATCACTTCACCCCCATGACGATCTGGACTCTATTGGGCATCCCTCCACCCAATCCCTACCCTGTAAGTTCTGTATCTCTCCATTGGCCTTAACCAGCTGATGATTCATCAGAAAGGAACCCGTGTGTGGTATAATATGTCTATCGGCGGCCTCATGTTTGCAACCGTGGACTCCACCAGCCGGTTGCCTGACGTGAGCAATCCCCTTGGTACTTCATTTTTTCCACTAACATGGTGATTAGGGTACCATGCTCTTAACTATCATTGACGATGATGGGGAGAAGGTGACCCTTCCGTACGTCCTCTTTTTTTTTCTGTCCAAACACCATTTCACCTATTATGAAAGAGCATGCGGCGTAACACGGGTCTCTTAATACATATCATTCCATACCACCTGTAACATTGAATTTGTCCAAAAAAAATTATCTGAGCTTTTGATGGGCCGGCTTATTCAGCTGGCCATAAGCATTGGGCTTCACCAACGCCAAGATGGAGCCAAGTACAAGGCCATCAATACGCTGTCACCCTAACTTCAACATAATAAACTTTGACGTAATGGACAATGCCCTGGCCTCATGTTTTGGGAGATAAAAAGTAAATGGGAATTTCTTGTTTTTTTTAAAACCATGACTCCCTCTCAACATTCACAAGATCTAGCTCACTACATCAAAGGCCGGCTGCTAAGTTCCAGAATGCCATTGATTCATGCTCAGCCTGCTAGACCAACATGGCTTCTTCCATCTGGACCTCAAGTTCAAGTTGAAAAGGTCATTAGGATGCTTGAAGAAGCCTGGAATCAATCCTGTAAGTCCGATGTTCAACCGGCGGTATCAGACAGGCCAATAAAGCCTTCCCAGATGAAACTGACTGGGATGTCTGAGATTATGTGGCCGAGTTATCACTGAGGCAGAGTGGAAGCAATGGGGATTTGGAAAACAGACTCCTTACAAGATTCCCACCAATCTACCAGTCAACATCGCCGGTCGACATCCCTTACCTTGATAAACCTTGCCACATAACTGACAAGGCCGGCCACATTCTTCTGTGGTACTTCCCAAAGTTAATCTCAGAAGATCTTCAGGTAATTTTATTTCCCCCAACAACCGAGAAGTTTTTAACTCAGACCGGTCCAGCAACTGATTTGGACCCAGACGGAGAATCTAAGACCCAAAAAGAAAAGTAATGGGAGTTGGCGGGATCAGATCCACCCCGACCACGGTGGCAAAATGACCGGCATAGTAAATTTATCACCCGGCTGGTTCTCCCAAGGACACAAAGGTCCTGCCAATCCACTTCATCCTTCCTCCGATATCCAACAGGCCAGTAACCTCATCTATCTTGAAACACTCTCCTTCATCAACACCGTTATCTCTGCCATATACTCCATCATTCGACCCGACCTATGTGAGTCAGGATTTGCGGTCTTTGACCAGCTCACTGAGGACAGTCCACTTCAGTCACCCACTGCCAACTGACTATTAGTCATGCAAACTCCACGTAAGTTACATGACTAAATGTCATGGACCATATCTATATTCTAGATATATATGGGTCCTAGAAAGCCCTGAAATCTAAAATATATTCTTGACACATGGACCCTGAAATGTCACACAAAAATTATAATGTCTGTGTCACACCACCAAAATATATTTTGCAAGTGAAATGCAGTAAGGATATATTTTTGGTCAGTGGACCCTGAAATGTCACTGTCACACCTTAGAAATATATTTTGCCCTGGCTTGGCCTTAGGATATATTTTGTGAAACAGATGTGGTAAGGATATATTTTTCTGGTCTGTAGGGGTGTCAGGGGTCCTAGTTTCAGCAAAAAACTTGTGATTTGTTTGCTGTCTAGGGTATATACTCTGGAAGATTCTGCAATGATTTCCAGGGGTTTTGGCACTATGTCTGGCTTGTGTTCCCAGTATGTAGGTAGCAATAAGAGGCATCAATAGTATCTGTGATCTACCTGAGTTGCTCAAGTATCATCCCCTTAGAATGGCACTATGAAGACAGTTTGCATTACAGATTTTTCAGCTGCTCAGAGTTCACAAGGTACTTTGTTGTTCGAAAATGCCTTGACAGTGCTACCTTGAAGCTATTCAATCCAAGGTTCCCCAAGTTACTTATGTATCATCCACTTCAAATGACATGATGGATACAGCCCACAATACAGATTTTTCAGCTTCGCAGAGTTCACAAAGTGCTTTGTTGTTTGAAAACATCTAAAACTGTCCTCTAGATAGCATAGTGCTATCTTGAAGGTATTCAGTCTAAGATTCTCGACTTGCTTACAAGTATTATCCACTTCAAATGACACTATGGCTATGGATACAGTTTGCATTTCAGATGGGTTTTTTTAGCTTCTCAGAGTTCACAAAGTACCTTTGTCATTGGAAAACATCTAGAACTGTCCTCTGGACAGCACTGTGCTACCTTGAAGCTATTCAGTCCAAGATTCTTGATTGCTTTAGTATTATCCACTTCAAATGACACTATGGATACAGTATCATTTAAAAATCTCAGCTAGTCAAAGGCTCCTGAATTGCTTTCCTTAGAGAGGCAAGGTCTTGGTGTCAAGGGAGAGCTCACTCCCACTAGCCAAATTGTTCCCTCTATCGAAGCTGTGATCTGGTTGTGGCATTTTACATGCCAAAAAATCTATGTTCACAAAATATATTTTTCAAATATATATATATCTTGACAACATATAATTTCACATCTTTCCTTGGCTACAGTGCTTTGCACTACTGTCTGCACAATAAGTTTTGGAAATTGTGTTTGTGTGTGTCATACCATGACCCTCAAATCAGGAAGTAAGAGACCACTTACCAGACACAACATCCAACAAGGCCTGCAATCTCCTACAGTGAAAGCTGTTGCTCATCATGGCAAACAATGATTCACACACACATCTCATCCGATACCTGAGGCACAACAAAAGTTGGGTTTGAGAAATTCAAAATTCCCAAAGTCGTCCTGCATGACAATATGTGATGAACATACAAAACCAAACATAATTTTTGTGATTTCAGTGTGCAAATGTCAATGCAAAGCACTATAGAGTCGTGCAGGGCTCTATAGATTGTTTGCAGCTGTCATGCAATCTACACAAGTCACAAATTAGCATATGCATCAATGGCTTCTTTGAATACTTAGCCAGAGGTTCAACTTCTGGAAGGGGACAATACTCTCATGTTGGCTTATGAATGACTTCTCCCTCAGGTGGAGCCCTTGGTGGTGTCTGCTGTGAACTGGTTGTTGCAGTTGTTATACAATCTACCCAAGTGACCCACAGAACTCATCAAAGTTTTGTATAAAATATCTTAATGGGAAGAGAGGTGAAGGTGGGTCAGTGCTCAATAAAGAGGTTGGAGTGAACCTCAATAATGAGGACAATCATACATCAGGTTAGAAAAGATTTTGTATATATTCTGACAGGATAAATACATTATCTTGAGAAAAAGCAGCTTGTATGAATATATCTTCTTGAACCCAAAGATATATATTGACTTTGGGAAAATATATTTGTTGGATAGTATATATTTTGGGAGTATAAATCAAATTATCAGAATGAATACTCCTGCAAGATATATATTTGTGATATATACATTGCTAAAGAATATATTTGTCAACTATATTTTGAACCAAGATATATTTTCCAACCATATCCTGAATATTTTAATCAAATCCTGAACCAAGATATATTTATCAACTATATTCTGTTTTTTTCAACAACATTCTGAACTAAGATATCTTCTTGAACTATATCCTGAACCAGGATATATTTCCAGGATATATCACCAGAATATCTTTTATACTCAAGTATCCTGAAACAAGATCTTGGAAGTTAAATCTATAACTTATACATATATCCAGAAGAGAAACTGCATTTAATTTAACACAACTACATTAATTTACATCACTACACTAAATATTATATAAAGGGAAGAGGGAGTGAGGAGGGTGGTAGGCAGTGAGGAACAGGGGTGAGAGTGGTGGGCAATGAGGGAGAGGGGAAGGGTGGTGAGCCATGAGAGAGGGGTGGTAGGCAAAGAGGGGAAGAGGGGGGGGGAAGGAAATTGATGGTAGGCAATGAGGGAGGGGGCAAGGGGGTGGTAGGCAATGGGGGAAAGGGGGTAGTAGCCAATGAGGGGGGAAAGGTGGTAGGCAGTGAAGGAGAGGGGTAGTGGGCAGTGAAGGAGAGGGGTGAGGGTGGTGGGCAGTGAGAGTGAGGTAGGGGTGAGGGTGGTGGGCAGTGAGGTAGAGGGGTGGTGGGCAGTGAGGGGGAGGGAATAGTGGGAAGTGAGGGAAAGGGGGAGGGGGTGGTGGGCAGTGAGGGAGGGGTATTTGGCCCTCATCGCGGTGTGGAGGTGGTGGTCGCGGGCCTCAGGATGTCTTCGTCGTCGCCATCCATCGTTTGTACGCCCTCCTCGTCGTCGTGGTCGTTTGTACGCTCCTCCATTGTTTGTACGCCGTCGTCGTCGTCCGTTCGCCGTCGTGGATGTCGTCGTCGTCCTTCATCTGTTCGCCGTCGTGGATGTCGTCGTCGTCGTCCTTCATCTGTTCGCCGTCGTCGTCGTCCGTTCGCCGTCGTGGATGTCGTCGTCGTCCTTCATCTGTTCGCCGTCGTGGATGTCGTCGTCGTCGTCCTTCATCTGTTCGCCGTCGTCGTCGTCCGTCTTTCGCCCTTCGGTGTCCTCGTCAGGCCGTTGATTGGCGCCTGTCCTGCCTGGCGTCGTTTCGCGTCATGACGTGGCCGCTGACAGGCGGCATGAGGGAGGGTGGCATGGTGAGGTGGGTTGTGCTATCCGTCAAGGGTTGGACGGTGGGGTGTTCTGGTAGTCATGTCATAAAGGGGGGAGGGGCTTACCGTGGTTCACATGAAATGACGACGACGATTACGTCGTCGTCGTCGTCCGGCTGTGACACATAGTTGCCACGTCGCTGACTGCAACGTGGCCTGACTTGCTCCTGTTTGTCGTCGTTCTTGGGTGGTCGTGGTCCGCTGGTCGCTCGTGGGGTCGTTCGTCGTTTTTCGTGGGCGGTGGTGTTGGGTTGTATGTTGCTTGATGGGCACTGGTTGCCGTTTTGCGGTTGTTGTCTTCGTGGTGTGTGGTTTGTTAGGCGGTCGTTGTCGGTTTTGAGCAGCGAGGGTTGTTTGCGGTGGTGAACGTTGCGTGACGTGGCATCGCGGCGACATGGTGGTGAGGTGGATTCGCTGGCGTTGACGATGTGTTTGAAGGAAGGAACGTCACAATATGTGACAGAGTGTGACGTTGGGCACAATTCACACATAAGATCACGCTCACGCCCAAACCTGTAGCGCCCGCGGTTTCTATTTAAATATTGTAGTGTCTGTTATGAAACCTTGTGATATCCCCTTTTTTATTCCAGAGATTCTTAGTGTCTGCTTTTTGAGAAGACAAAATTCTGTAGTGTCCGCTTTTCGGGACCACAATTTTTCACTACAAATCTTTACAGTACAAGCTTTTGTAATGAAAAAAGAGGAGACTACAAGCTTTTGTAATGAAAAAAGAGGAGACTACAAGAATTGTAGTCTCAAAAAGCTGGTACTACAAAACTTTGTAATTATAAAAGGAGAGAATACAAGTTTTGGTAGTTTTGGTAGTCCCAAAAAGCGAAGTAGACACTACAAAGTTTTTTTTTCCCCAAAGAACAGATCGGACAGTGTCATTTTGGTAATACTCTGGGTTTGTTCTTCAAGAAACAGTTGCAAGAGACTAATGACAAAAAAAATGACATGACGGTTGATGTTCGCACTGTTCCACGATGCAGATACAGGCAAGATGATCCCTAGAATGCTGAATGAGTACATTCGTTGTACATTTCACTTGGGACAAGGGGATCGCAGAGCTCGCGCAATGAGAGTTTCATCAACAACAGGAGAACATGCAGATCGTCGACAGCGTCTAAAGTATAATAGTCCGTAATTTCAGTTCGGAAACTGAGTTGTTGTCCAATGTCACCAGGAACACGAAAGATTCCTTCCTGTGAACTTGGCATTAGTCATGGTGCCCAACTTATTGCATTGTAGTCAGATGCAATGTCTGTCGTGTTCACAAACACCCAGTGAGTTGCACCCATTTAGTCGTCAAGCGGGAACTTACAAGTTGCCTGTTACAGATACGAGCAATTCTATGTCTACGATGTGATGAGGTTGAGACCGATTATCAACCTGCATACGGTTTGGGGGCTGTTCCGAGCGTGCCTGCACAGAAGACGAATCGAACCCATTCCCGGCAGCCTAATCCTCAACAGCGTAGCCCTCCTGCAACCCTGGAAGTGGCAATTTTATGAAATACTTTCATGTAATATAACTGTGGGGACAGATCTCTCATTAGGTACAAATCTCTGTAATGAATACAAAGTTACCTAATAGACTACAAATTCAACTCGAAACGGTGGGTGCTACAGATTTGGGCAGGCGCCGGGAGCGTGAACTTGCATTGAAACTTGCACGTTGATACCTACGTCACTGTGAGTGTGACTCTGTGTGACGTTTCTTTTTTCTTCAACCCACCATACCAACGCGTCAACGTTCAACACCAACGACTCCCTCACCACCACGTCGCCGCCATCCCAAGTCACCCAACGTTCAACACCGAAAACGACCTTGGCCGCCCAAAACCGACAACAACCACCCAACAAACCACACACCACGAAGGCAACAAGGGGCAAACGACGATGAACGCCCAACCAAGAACCACGACCGCTGAACAACAACGACAACATACCAATCAACAAGAACGACGACGGGCAAACGACGACCAGCGCACACGACAGTCGATGAGTGGCGCACCCCACAGCCCCAGGAGCCTCGAACTACCCAACGAGCGACCAGCGTGCACGAAAAACGAGGACCAGCGCCCTCGACAATCGTCGAGCGGCGTGGCAACTGCAACACAGACGGACGACGACGACGACGACGACGACGACGATGATTACGTCGTCGTCGTCATTTCATATTGGGCACTATAAGTAAGTCCCTCCACGTCTATTACCACCCACATGACTCACAGGACACCACCACCGTCGACCGCCCACTGGCGGTTGACGGCTAGCACTCCCCACGTCACCATATGACCCCTCCCCAAAGGGAAAGGCATGCCGCCCGTCAGCGGCCACATCACGGTGCAAAACGACCCCAGGCAGAACAGACGCCATTCAACGGTGTGACGAGGATACGGAAGGGCGAAAGACGGACGACGACAACCACGACTGCGAACAGACGACGACGAGGGCGTACTACCGGCGGACGACGGAGGGCTTACAAACGGCGGACGACGAGGAGGAGGGGGCGTACGAACGACGACGACGACGAGGGCGTACAAACGACGAGACGACGAGGGCGCACAAACAACGGACGGCGACGACGAAGACATCTCGAGCGCCCGCCACCACCACCTACACGGCGACGAGGGCCAAATAACCCTCCCTCACTGCGCACCACCCCCTCCCCCTCTCCCTCACATCCCACTATTCCCCCTCACTGCCCACCACCCCTCTACCTCACTGCCCACCACCCTCACCCCTCTCCCTCACTGCCCACTACCCCTCTCCTTCAATGCCTATCACCTTTCCCCCTCCCTCATTGCCTACCACCCATGTCCTTCCCCCCTCTTCCCCTCTTTGCCTACCACCCCTCTCTCATTGCTCACCACCCCTTCCCCTCTCCCTCATTGCCCACCACTCTCACCCCTCTTCCTCCACCCTCTACCTCACTTCCCACTATCCCCTCCCCCTCACTGCCCACCACCCTCACCTCCCTCCCTCATTTCCTACCACTCCTTTCTCCCCTCCCTTATTGCCCACCAACCCCCACCCCCTCTCCCTTACTCCCTCCCCTTCTCTTTATTTTTTTATTTGATAGTCAATGTAGTAATGTAAATGTATGTAGTTCTATCCAATAAATTGCACCTTTGTCTAGTGAAATTTACAGATAATAGATTCAGGATACAGTTCAAAAATATATCAAAAAGATGTTCTGTTTAGTTTAAAGATATGTCTGCAGAATATATCCTGGTTCAAGATATAGCTTGAGAATATATCTTGGTAATATATCCTGGTTCTATATATAGTTGAAAGATATATCCTGGTTCAGGATATGGTTTGAAGATATGTCTTGTGAATATATCCTGGTTCAGGATGTAGTATAAAAATATATCTTGGTTGAGAATGTAGTGGGAAAATGCAAGATATACTTGGAAAATGATGTATCTTGATTCAGGATATTGTTGATAAATATATCTTGGTTTAGCATATAATTAAAATATTTATAATATAGTTCAGAAATGATGTATCTGGATTCATGATATGGTTGAAAATATATATTTTGGTTCAGGATTTAGTGGAAAGATATATGTGAGTTCAAGATATAGTTGTCAAATATATTCTTCAGCAATGGGGTGTATCCCGAATATATATTATGCAGTAGGATTCATTCTGATGATTGAATATATACTCCCAAAATATGTACCTTCCAAGATTTCTACCTTCCCAAAATGCATATTTGATGCAGTTGTATGGGGTAGGATGTCGATTTGGTGTGGCATGTTTCTGTGTTACACTTGAAACCATACAGATCAGTTGAGTAACAGCAAGCACAAAGAGAATCATGGAAAATACAAAGAACCCCATATTATGACATGGTGAACAAAATTTGTTAGAGGAGAATGGAGTCTGTTGTCCATGAATTTACAATCAAGACTCAAGAAAAAGAGAGAGGAAGGGAGGGAGAGGAGGAGAGGGAGAGAAGAGAAGAAGAGTAAGGGAGAGACAACAAAGAACTTTGTTTGCAAAAGTGGGTAAAGAGATGTTTGATCACATGAAACAACAGAGAACTTTGTGAACTCTTGTCTGTGAAAGTGGGTTGGGAGAGATGTTTGATCTCACATTTGGGTGTTTGACTGGCAGGGGATGGTAATTGCGAGTGCAGCGAGCAATCATTGACTAAGGGTGAAAGGCCTGGACGAACAAGTACAAAATGAACATGCGCAAATTGTATCAGTAGATTTCTTGAATGGCTTATATCTCAGCAAGTGTTTACTCCCTGCCCCTAAAATCTTGGATTCAAGTGGGGACTAACAGCATTTACAATAATATGAGCAAGAAAAAAGGGTTTTGTTGCAGTTTTTATGATTATTTTTGAGGACAAAAACTGGGTGGTCAACACATGCATATGCAACATCGCTTCAATGATTCAAGTTTTGCACATAGGTACTGCTGATATTGTGTAGTAGATAAGTAGTAGACAACAGTATAGGCTTATATCTTGCAAAACTGTGATGTACAATTGCCACAACACTCAGATGGCGAAGTGAGCACCCCCGCAGAGTGCAGATAGATAATACAGATGTTGGTGGGGTATGCAGATAAGTGCAATTGGAGAGAGAAAGAGAGAAACAACAATGAACTTTGTGAACTCTTGTTTTTGAAAGTGGGTTGGGAGAGATGTTTGATATCACATGTGGGGGTTTGACAGGCAGGAGATGGTAATACAGATGTTGGTGGGGTATGCAGATAATAAGGTGCAACTGGAGAGAGAAGGAGAGAAACAACAAAAAACATTGTGAACTCTTTTGTTTTTGAAAGTGGATTGGGAGATGTTTGATATCACATGTAGGGGTTTGACTGTCAGGGAATGGTGATACAGATGTTGATGGGGGATGCCGATAAGGTACAACTGGATCTCGGAGCTGAAGTAGAAGCAGAAGTGGAGGGGATTTCTAAGCAGCTAAAAAATTCCATAGTGCGAACTGTATCCATAGTGTCAAAATGGATAATACCACAGCAACTCAGGAATCTTGGACTGAAGAGCTTCAAGGTGAATCACACATGTCATTGAGGCCCAAAATTGTTAGTCCGTAACACGAACTGTATTCATAGTGTGATTGGAAGTGCATGATACTTAAGCAACTCAGGTAGATCACAGATACTATTGATGCCCCTTATTGCTACCTACATACTGGGAGCACAAGCCAGACATAGTGCCAAAACCCCTGGAAATCATTGCAGAATCTTCCAGAGTATATACCCTAGACAGCAAAAAAATCACAAGTTTTTTGCTGAAACTAGGACCCCTGACACCCCTACAGACCAGAAAAATATATCCTTACCACATCTGTTTCACAAAATATATCCTAAGGCCAAGCCAGGGCAAAATATATTTCTAAGGTGTGACAGTGACATTTCAGGGTCCACTGACCAAAAATATATCCTTACTGCATTTCACTTGCAAAATATATTTTGGTGGTGTGACACAGACATTATAATTTTTGTGTGACATTTCAGGGTCCACGTGTCAAGAATATATTTTAGATTTCAGGGCTTTCTAGGACCCATATATATCTAGAATATAGATATGGTCCATGACATTTAGTCATGTAACTTACGTGGAGTTTGCATGACTAATAGTCAGTTGGCAGTGGGTGACTGAAGTGGACAGTCAGCAAGATGAAGCTACCAGCATGGCTCTGGGAGTGTGGGGTACACCTTTCACCGGCCTTTCAGTCATCATAAACAGAGAGACAATTACCCACCGAGATGTAAAGGGCTACAGGGAGTCTTTCGACATGTTGTTGACGATTGGTCGGTACGACTAAGGTCGGTTTTACATGCCCGGGCTCGGATTCAGCCTCCTTTATGACCCAGGAACTCTTGTGGGCCTGGCTGGCAACGTCTTACCACATGGTGTTTGTCCCGTTGTTGGTGAACACGCCTGTTTGGCTCACTTCTGGCATAAAAAGGTTGGGGAGAGGCTTGGCGTCATGCCACCTCAATGGCAAACTATAGAAAAGCTGACTCATCCAATACTGGCTATGTAATGTATATAGAATTACTCTGGCCGCTGGCATACCTGGAGCTTCTTGGCATCAAGTTTGGAAGACAAAAATACAATATCTTCCCAATCCCTGATCTGTCACGTCATAAGATCCACCTCGGCCTCGGCATGTTCAATCCTTTCCACAATGAGTTCCCACGCTTTCTCCAATTGTGCTTTAAGCTGGCTGACATCCTTGGGTGATAGGTTTGATGTCTCAAGGTTCGTTCGCACAAGTGGCAAAGCGCCATCTTCAGCCCACTTATACCACTTGGCTGACTTGCTAAGCATGTAGTAGATTCCCTCCTTTGGATAGCTCTTAGGAGTCGTCCACCATGGAAACTCATATGAAGGCCGAACAGAATCTCTTTGAATCGCCACGTCAGGGTGAAGTGGGTCACGCTGAATACAGCTTCTAAGGAATGCGGGGACCTCAAACTGGGGCCAACGTCAGCAAGAAAAATAGCCTTCGGGATGGCTTACCTCATGCCCATGAACGAAGGCCATTCCAATACTATCAATCATGAAGCCCTTTCCAAAGGAACAAGGTTAGTCATGACCGGATCCAGAGAAATCATATGGCTCACCACTTCGGCCGCATAATACTCATCCCATGAGATTTGGAACTCAGGCTCGATAGGCTTTGCAAGCTTAGCCATGTGAATGGCCCTAAACCGAGATGACCAGTAGTCGAGCACTTCCTGGAACTCCTGCGGGTTCTCCCACAGGAGACGTTTACCAAAATGTGCTTCAAACTTTTGACCTTGAATCATATCCTTCATCCAGTTAATTTCAACCTGCAGCACAGGGGGTACTGGTGTTGAGAGTACTGGTGTAGAAGACATGGTAGTGTTGGATAAAGATGGATGATAATCTAATTCAACCAAGATTAGGTAATGCAATAGACTGGCACATGACACTGGCATTTATAAATTCTTTGGTGGCCTGGAAGGCAAGCTCTTTCCACATACTGATTTGTCCCTCCACGAAGGAAACATGTCCCAGCTTGTCTGGCACCAAGTCCCTCAGCCCGGCCCACTCCTTGGCTTTGTTGATGAAAAAGAGCCGGGTCCAGTTCATTTCGTTTGGGATCAAGGTATGCTCTTCCAACCATCGGTCATACCGAGCTTTTGCTCTAAGCCAATTCACCTGATATACTATTGGGTTGTCTGGTTTCAATTCATCTAGAGGAATAAAAGTGATTGGATCTGACCTTGTTCCATGTAAGTTGAACCCAACGAATTATCAGCCACGGCCATATTCCAGAACCATGGCAAAGCAATATTTCTTTGACCCCAGGTGTTGCCATCGTAGACCATAGTTAGTGCCCTTGTATCTTTTTTCCCTATTGGCTTGTATCGGTCACGAGTGCCCTGAGGAGCATTGAGCTGATTGAGAGCCCATCGAGCTTGGTTGTATGCCCAGAGAGCACTTTTCATATCGCGATCCGATCCTTGTACAGCATCGTAAGCCCGAGTTACTTGTTTTTTCAATTTCTCTGATCGAACTCTCCTGTGGTAAAGGAATGACTTGTAACTGATGGCTTCCCATAAACGTTTGAGAGTGTTATTTGCCTGGGCCACTCTCAATTCTATCTCTACACACCGGGCTTCTCCCAGTGATGTAGGCAGAAGGGCTGATTGGAATGAGGATGGTAAGAGGATTTGTTGATGTTCGGCCGATCCATACCCCTGATCAGGCAAACTGGGTATGGGTACCGGCATCTCCTCTCCATCACAATCGCTCCAGTCATCGTCATCCACGATCTCCTCCAAGAGCGGTGGATCATGAATAGTTGCTTCGTTAATTTCCAAGTTGGGAAAATGGCCTTGACCGGCCTCGGAGAACTCTTCAAGTCGCTTGGAAAGCTTCTCTCGACGTTTCATCATCTCCAGCTTCTGATCGGCACCTGGACGACTGCCTTGAGCCTTCACAAAGGTGGCCAATTCGGCTCTGGATTGTTCAATGTTTGAATCTAGCAATATTTGACTTCACTCACTGGGCTTCCTGAATTTTGATACCACTGATACGGAGTGTAACAATACACCCGTAAAAATGCGAATTTTAGCGATTTCTCCTATAAAACCTCCTATAGTAGAAATACAGTCACATTGATCATAAGGATCGTTAGACGCAACCCGGTCTAGTCGATTAAAGTTTACATCCGAGAAATGTGCACGCCTTAGACAGTAGGAATTGCGGTCGGTTCGTGACCGAATCACCTCAATATACTCGAAGTCTAATAAAAGGCTACACTACCATGAAATAGTACGCTACCGAGTGTTCTAGAGTAAAAACACCCCCGCACAGGGTGTTGGAGTTTACACCAAACCAGGGTCTCACTTTATTATGGATTAAAAGATATTAATTCTAAAAGATAAACGCGCGAGCGTAGAAACTCGACGCGTACCTGACGCGAGAAGTCATTTGGTCACGTGCTACGAAGCATGATCCAAGAAGTCATGTGGAGAGACGCATCACGCGCATCACGCGCATCAACACATCACAAATCATGGCATCATTGACCCAAGAAAACTAAGCTTCGTGAAATATTCCGAAGCCTGCCAAAAGAGAAAAACTATGAACGATTTGCCGTGCGGTCCGAGGCCCGGGCATAGTATCTAATAATAGAGAGAAAATCACTAAGCGGACCGTTCGTCTCGGCTGAACCGATCGTGAAAACCGTTTACGGCGATTCCCGTGTACGCATCAATACTGATGCGTCGCGTCGCCACAATAGAGAAAACACTACGAAAACTTAAAAGAAGTCAGCTCAGTTGTGCCACGCACAATCGAGCCACTTCAAACCTTTACTAAAAATTCAGTATTAATTCGTCCGACCTCTTGGACAAAGCACGGACATATAAATATAAATAGAAGACATAGAATAGTATAAAAAGAGGACGCGCGCAGGCTGAAACGCAAGGAATTATCCCCCGCGTTGACCAGCTGTCGCACTCCCAGTAGCATCTGAGGTAGTGGATAAGTTTGTAATCAATTTAAGGACTTTTCTTTGCAGACATAAGTAACGTGTGCCCGGAACCAGTGTGTTAAGTGGGGATCACAAGC
>NW_001890011.1:0-3583 GCF_000143565.1 Laccaria bicolor S238N-H82 | reverse complement strand
TTTGAAAGACGGACTCTGGTACGTGGGTAGCAGACTAATCATTCCACACACAGGATCCCTCCACAAAACATTATTCCAGCTGGCGCATGACACTCTCAGCCACTTCAGTTTTGACAAGGCCTACAGATCACTAAGGACATCCTATTACTGGCCAAACATGTGTCAGGACCTCAAAAATGGTTATGTCACCTCATGTCTGGAATGTCAACACAATAAATCTACCACTACCAAACCCATCGGACCCCTCCATCTGTTACCAATCCCTGATCAGAGGGGTGACTCCATCACTATCAACTTCATTGGCCCCCTACCCGAGGATGAGGGCAACAACTGTATCATTACCTTTACAGATTGGTTGGGCAGTGAC
This sequence comes from Laccaria bicolor S238N-H82, assembly GCF_000143565.1. Taxonomy (NCBI): domain Eukaryota; kingdom Fungi; phylum Basidiomycota; class Agaricomycetes; order Agaricales; family Hydnangiaceae; genus Laccaria; species Laccaria bicolor. Next base: position 3,216 of record NW_001890011.1, on the reverse strand, counting down.
ATCCAACTCACTGCAATGTGCACAGACATCATGGCGGAACAACTGGCTTATCTCTTTTTTGATAAGTGGTACTGCTAGTGCTTGAAGGTCCGGTTAATTAACCAGAAAATAACCGAGACCAGACTGGACCTAACCGCAAAAAGACCAGACTGCAGTTAGTGGTTAGTCAATTTTGGAAATGAAATAACCGGTTATTTTGCAGTTAACTAACCATTAAAAAACCAGTTATGACCGGTTAAAACCGACCCTATTATATCCCTTCAAAACACATCTAAAAGCATGAGAAACAATAAAACTCTGACAGAGTTATGGTCAAATTGCTAAAATATTGGCCAAAAGAGTATGCTTTCAAGAATATTATCATAGAATTGTCAATTCTTCACTGAATTTAGCGTTCTTGGGCTTATTTTAAAGCTACGATACATGGCAATAATGTTTACTGCAAGAAATATGAGAAATATATGCTGTTTTAATCGATTTTCTATTTTTTCGGTCCTAACTGGTTAGTAACTGTGACTAACTGGTTTTGGTCAGTTATCTTCGGTCCAGTGAGGTTATTTTGGGTCTGGGAACGAACCCTAACCGGTCTCGGTCTTGGTTAGAGCCCCTGGGCACCCAATAACCTAACCTAACCAGACTTTTAAACACTAGGTACTGCGAAAACGGATTGCTGTCTGACATTATTTCAGATAGGAATAAACTTTTTGTGTCAAAATTCTGGAAAGCACTTCATAAAATTACAGGTGTCAAGTTGAAGATGTCCACAGCTTATCATCCACAAACAGACAGCGCAAGTGAACACACAAATAAAACTGTCAATCAATGCCTGCGATACCATGTCGAACAGAATCAACTAGGCTGGGCGCTCACTTTACCACACATTTGTTTTCACATGATGAACACAATCAAGAAATCCACAGGATTTACACTGTTTCAACTATGGATGGGGTGCAACCCTTGCCTAATTCCACCACTACTCCCTCAGTCATGCGCATTTTCAGATGAAGAAATATCAGCATGGGACCTAATCCGTCAACTTGAATTGGACGTGGCCGAAGCACAGGACAACCTTTTACATGCAAAAATATCCCAATCCATTGAAGCGAATAAACATCACTCTTTAACTTTTCGAACGAATATAAAGCCAAAGGTGAGAAGTGCGTGGCAAAATTCATGCCCTGCTATGATGGATCGTACACCATCGTCAACACAGATGAACAACATTCAACAGTAATGGTTGAACTTCCTAACGCTCCCAACATTTTCCCTACCTTCCATACATCCGAAGTTCTCCCTTTCATTGAAAACAATGACTCTCTTTTCCCTTCACGAAAATTCAAAGAAGCACCACTGATTCTAACACCTGAAGGCAAACAAGAATTTTTCATTGACAAGATTCTACATCAAAGGCACCATGGACGAGGTCATCAATTCCTAGTACACTGGCGTGGTTATGGACAAGACCATGACCAATGGTTACCTGCTTCCGAACTTCAAGAGTGTGCAGCTCTCTATGACTGGTTGGCATCGAGGGGCGAAAGTTGAACTTAAGTAGCTTTTGATTTCTTTCTTGCCAGCTGGTAGCTTTCCCACTGGGTTTTTAACACACCCATGCTTGGATTTTACTTACATTTCTCTTTCTTTTCTTTTAAAGTGGGGGAGGGTGTAATCACAGATTACACTTGTTTGGCATCACCTTCTCTTGGTCACATCATGTATACGCTCTGCTCTCTTACCTACCACTGATACAGAGTGTAAGAATACACCCGTAAAAATGCGAATTTTAGCAATTTCTCCTATAAAAAACCCCCTATAGTAGAAATACAATCACGTTGATCATAAGGATCATTAGACACAACCCGGTCTAGTCAATTAAAGTCTACATCCGAGAAATGTGCATGCCTTAGGCAGTAGGAATCGCGGTTGGTTCGTGATTGAATCACTTCAACATACTCAAAGTCTAATAAAAGGCTACACTACCATGAAATAGTACACTACAGAGTGTCCTAGAGTAAAAACACCTCAGCACAGGGTGTTGGAGTTTACACCAAACCAGGGTCTCATTTTACTATGGATTAAAAGATATTAATTCGAAGAGAGCCACACGAGCATAGAAGCTCGACGCAAGAAGTCATTCGGTCACGTGCTATGAAGCATGATCCAAGAAGTCATGTGGTGAGACGCATCACATGCATCACATGCATCAACACATCACAAATCATGGCATCATTGATCCAAGTAAAACTCACCTTCGTGAAATATTCCAAAGACTACCAAGAGAGAAAAAAACTATGAACGATTTGCTGTGCGGTCTGAGACCCATGCACAGTATCTAATAATAGAGAGAAAATCACTAAGCAGACCATTTGCCTTGGGTGAACCAATCGTGAAAACCATTTACGGCGATTCCCGTGTACGCATCAATACTGATGCATCACGTCGCCACAATAGAGAAAACACTATGAAAACTTAAAAGTCAGCTCAGCTGTGCCACACACAACTGAGCCACTTCAAACCTTTACTAAAAATCAATATTAATTCATCCGACCTCTCGGACAATGCACAGACGTGTAAATATAAATAGAAAACATAGAATAGTATAAAAAGAGGACGCATGCAGGCTGAAACGTAAGGAATTATCCCCTGCGTTGACCAGCTGTCACACTCCCAGTAGCATCTGAGGTAGTGGATAAGTGTGTAATCAATTAAAGGACATTTTCTTCGCAGACATAAGTAATGTGTGCCCAGAACCAGTGCGTTAAGTGGGGATCACTAAGCTTTTGTAAGGTTGTCTCGTCAATTAGCAAGAGAGCTCTCTACTATTACTGAGGAATCCAAGTGAGCGTGCTTGAAGAGTCTTTAAGACTAGTTTGGATCGAATCAGAGGCATAATAAAAACTTGAGGGAGTTATAAAAGTCTACAAAGCACAATTTCCTTGTCATTTCTCCATATACAGTTAGAACGCAATCCCAGAACACCGAGGTAGTCCCAATAAAAGCTGTTTTCCCTTGAAGACTATTAAGTTTTGAATTCTATACTTGTGCTTGCATGTAAAAACAATACCATTTGTTCCAAAAGGTCTACTAGACTTAGACAAGTGATATAAAATATACAAAATCATTTCTCTGAACTTCTACTTAAGTTCTAACAAAACAAGTGTGGTAATTCTATTTACCATACAAACCCGAACACGAAGCGCCGAGCACATATCTGTG
>NW_001890012.1:17953-26732 GCF_000143565.1 Laccaria bicolor S238N-H82 | reverse complement strand
AGACATCGGATTGACAGCAGATAGGCATTACCCAGCAGAGTCACATACAAATGGTTGACGGTCAAATTCCTATCTTGGTACCAATGTATGGGAGCTCTACTGCTAAATGACAGGTTATCAATGAGAAAATAGACAAGTGGTTCGAGCAAGGAGTCATTGAACCATCCAGAAGTCCATGGAGTGCCCCAGTCATTATCGCCTACCATCACAGCAAAGCCAGATTCTGTGTGGATTACCAAAAACTAAACACTGCAACCATACCTGATGAATTTCCAACCCCTCGTCAATTGGAGATTCTGGCTTCACTGTTGGGGGCACAAGTGTTATCCTCTCTAGATGCTCTCTCAGGCTTTACCTAGTTGGAAATGGCTGAAGAGGACATGGAAAAGACAGTGTTCTGAACACACAGAGGGTTGTTTCAGTTTCGCCGGCTGCCCTTTGGTTTGCATAATGGACCATCAATCTTTCAGTGCATTATGTGGCTCCCTACCTCTGGATCTTTTGTCAAGTATACATCGACGATATAGTTGTCTATTCTAAATTGTATGAGGACCACATTATTCACTTGGACAAAGTTCTTGGGCTATAGAATGAGCAGGGATCACTCTGTGACCAACTAAATGCCACATGTTTTATGACTCAATTCTCCTGCTTGGTCACAAAGTCTCGTGACTAGGCTTATTGACTCATATGGAAAAAGTCTGTGCTATTACAGAACTCCATTGACCAAGCAAACTTTCAGAACTGCAAACTTTCCTGGGAGTGGTAGCTACCACTTTTATGATAAATTTTAAACAAATGCCTGCACAGTCATATTTAAATTTCCAAGTGTAGTTATGAAATGAAAAACTTCAGGCAATTGGAATGAAATGCATTTCTTTCCCTGCCTAGCTCTATATCTTTCTTTGCCTAGATTTATCTCTTTCATATTTCATTGCCTACCTGGCACTATTTCATTGCCTGCCTGGGTGTATTTCTTTTCTATTTCATTGCCTGCCTGGATCTATTTCATTTGTTGCCCAGGCCTATTTCTTTATTATTTCATTGCCTGCCTGGATCTATTTCATTTGTTGCCCAGGTCTATTTCTTTACTATTTCATTGCCTGCCTGGATCTATTTCATTTGTTGCCCAGGTCTATTTCTTTGCTATTTCATTGCCTGCCTAAATATCATTGCTATTTCATTGCACCTGTGGCACATTTCATTACTTTGCCAGGCCTATTTCATTTTTCACCCAGCAAATATTTCATTACTTCCCTAGCCAATATCATTGCTATTTCATTGCATCTCTGGCACATTTTTTCATTACTTTGCCAGGCCTATTTCATTCCTTGCCAAGCACAATTCTTACCTGTCAGGGTCCTGATGGTCAGGAGGGTGGTCACATGACCAATTTCTAAAAATAACCAAAATCAAAGTTGTAGCTCTGCATTCTAGCATTCTGAATCTGTTTGAATTACATATGTTTTAAAGTGCTCCCATTGTGTAGATATGAAGTAAAAGATTCATCTCACCACTGTTTTTTTTTGTTTTTGGCACTTTGCTTCACGAAAACAACACCAAATGATGTGAATACAATACATTTGGAAAACTAAAAGAAGAGGCTACAATTATTGTATTATGGGATAATTGGCCAAAAGGGGAAGGTGCATACCAAAAAAGGGAAACTGACACTGACAGACTACAAAGTTTACTAGTAAACTACAAAAGACTGTACAGATTGGACATAGACTACAAAGTTTACTAATAGACTAGAAAAGACTACAAAAAAACTGGACATAGACTACAAAGTTTACTAATGGACTACAAACACAAGTATTAGTTACCTTACCCCACTAATACTGAGCCCCCCGACCATACAAACAGACCATAGTTGATGGTGCCTGCTGATGAGCCCATGGATCAGTTGACCCCATCAAAGGTGGACTGGCCATCAAGACTCTCTTAGGACTGGTACTGTGCATCGGCTGAGAAGTGTACCCCATGAATTGACATAGCTAAAAATGCCTTGGATCCTGGGTCAACCGATCTCTTCATGGATTGGGCTCAACATGTGTCATGGGTCAGCTGAAGAGCTCTAAATCCCATGCATTGTGGATCAGCCCACAGCCGTCTCATTTTTATTTGCCAAGTTTACCTCGGCTTTTCATTGCCGGTCATCATGCAGTTTACTGGGTCGGGTCCATCACCTACCAAGAAGCTGAGCACGGTGACATGGTCAGTCAGCTAGTACCCCATGAATTAAATATGCCTTGGATCCTGGGTCAACCCGTCTCTTCATGGAATGGGCTCATGTGTCATGGGTCTGCTGAAGAGCTTTGAATCCCATGCAGCGTGGATCAGCCCAACCTGGTCCCATCCAGTTGACACTATACGGCCGAGTTTTGTCTTCACTCAGGTTTTATTTGCCAAGTTGCTCAAACATTACCTCGGCTTTTCTTTGCCAGTCATGGTCCAGTATTCGGTCATGCAGTTTACTGGGTCCATGACTTCCCAAGAAGCTGAGCACGGTGACGTTCACAAGGCAGTGAGATATATTATGCACACCCCCGGTTCAAAATCCCTACCAAGTTTATACTGACCAATGTTTCTTGTAAACATACCCATGTTGGAACGGGTCTGGCTCAAACAACCGCACTCGGCTGCCTGAAATAAACGCCAAGCTGTTACTATGCCGGTCTCCATTGGACAAAGTTGCTCCAAGATCCCCCCGCTTTTCTCTGCTGGTCACAGTTTACTGGGTCGTGAAAGAAGCCGAGGCCTTACTGCTTTCATTATTATGTCCACCACAGGACTTCATATTAAATATGCCCAAAAAAAAATTGAAGATTGTCCAAAAAATATACATGTATGCTACTAACTATTAAGTAGATGGAGTTTGGACAGTTTGGACATCATTGTTTGTAACTTGCTGGCAGTCAGATTTTTGAATCCTCACCAAGTAGAAGACTTACTCTGTGTGGGGGTTTGAAGTGTGGGTTCGAGTTTCTGTAGCCGAGGTGACTTCCTATTACCCCCAATGTAAGGACCAGGCGAACTTGCCCGGGTTGGAGGAATTGGGTTTGGCGCCAACAGAAGGACTGCTGGGCTCTCAGATGCTGGAGGCAGAAAGACGGCCGGGGTTGGAGAGACTTGCGCATGATCGGTTGAAACTGGGTTTGGCAGAACGACACCCGGGGTCGGGGAGACTTGTACCTGCTGGCTTTTCTGACTGCGGTCGGGTGAGACTGAGCGATCGGTATTGATGCCAGTGTGCTTCTTCTCCTTGTTGCCGAGGAACTGGATAATGAGCGATTCCAGACTTGATTGGCGAGCACCGAGCCGCAGGTTGAGCTCCGAAATAGTAGTGACTGATTTGGTGAGGTCGTGGAGTGTTAGCTCGGCAGTTTCGATGCGGCTTGCAAGTTTCTCAAAGCCCCGGGTGAGACTCTCTTGTAACACAGCTGGTGTAGTCTCCCACTTGTTCTCCAGTGTCTTGATGGCTTCCCTCACCTCGGCTTCCAGTCTCTGGTGATCACTTCGGATGGACTGCAAATCTTCTTGCGTTTCCTTCCAACGCATGTGGGCAGACTCTTCAATACGGTCCATCTGGCAAGTCGCTCTGGTGATTTTTTCTTCCTGAAACCAAACGGAGGTCTCTAGACTTGCAATTTTCTCCGACAGAGGACGGCTAGCCAAATCTTGATCTTGAATAAACCGGGTAATCTCTTTGAGCGCCAAAAGACATTGTGACAGGGTCACGGGTGAGTCAACCGCCGGGGGGAGAAGGGCACTTGCGTCAATATCTTGTTTTCGGACCACAAATGCCGAATACTCTCGCATAGTAGGGGTAGACGACTCCATGACGCTGACTTGCGCTTGTTGGTCTCGGAGTTTCTGCAGGAGGTCGGCTTGGCCATGAGCAAGTCTTCTGATCTCCTGCTGCATCGTCTGCATGTCGAAGTTTGGTGGGGGGCTCAAGGACCTAAAGTCAATCTTCTTCTGATAGAGCGCCATGTCAACTAAGTTTTCAAGTTGAGAATCATGGGAAATGAGAAAACAACTTGAAACTTATGATGAACCTCCTTGGGATCTGGTGGGCTAACCTGCCGAGAACGAGATACCGAACGCGAACCTTCTGGCTGGGACGTGCACTCAACAGGTGGGGGTGTAAAGCTTTGTTGCATATAATTGACAGCCAAGCCCAATTCTATAAACGAAGTCAGCAAAGAATAACGAGTTTCATGAATTTTTTACCCGGCCACATTGCTAACTCGGGCACGATCCACTCCATCTCACTGGCTGGCGGCCCAATCTCCTGGCCCTTTCCTTTGTCAGTGTTGGTACCGACCTCGGTCTCAGTGCTCTTGAAAATCGCCGATGTGTGTGGTGTGGGTGGCTCAATGATTATGGTGGGAGTCACCCGGCCCACGTCTTTGTTGGCTTTTGGAATGGCACCGACCTCGGTTTCCTCATGTTTGACTTCGGCCATCTCTATGTCGATACCACCCTCGGACTTCCCCTTTCCCATTGTCAGACCAACCTCCATGTCCACGTCAATGGCATGCTCTGCATCATGCCCAACTGCGGCCATTTCGACATCCTGCTTGCCCTTCTCTTTGACATCCGGCTTCACCTTCTTCACCTGCAGCTTCTTTGACCTCACAATCTTCCTCACAATCTTCACTTGGGCATCTCCCCCGGAGACTGTGGCCGTTTCAAGATCCTGCAACCCCTTTTGGATCTCGCCTTCGACCTCACTGTCGGTGTCCTTTTTCTTGGTTACTGCATATGTGCAGGTCGTCTTACCCATACTGCAGGTGAAGCAGGATCCTTGTTGTGGGGGGGAACGGATAGCGCATGGAACAATGTCTCGATCTTGGCGTTTGCTGCAGGCCTCACAGGGTATATCCGCAAGCTGATAATTGCCTTTCACAATCGCGGCATTCTGATTTGCAAGATGTTCGGCAGTTTTGGCTTGCCTTAAAGCGGCCATGGCGGTCTTGGGAGGACCAGCGTCGGGGTCTAACTTGGGCCTTCGGATGAGACTGAGGCCGGCACTGGGTGTCATGCAGGAGAAATGGGGCTGGGACTTGGGTTTAACTGCCTTTGCTTCCCCACCAACCGGTCGAAGTGACTCCGACTTCGGCTTCAATGTTTCCTCATCACTGCTGCTGTTGATGAACTCCGCGCTCACGACTCTGGTCTTCTTTGGCCTGGCTTCGATCAAGTCCCCTTTTCTTTTTTTGCTTTGGACTGGGGCAGCGGTGTTGTTAGGAGTCACCTCTGATTGTGGCTGGGCGCTGATATGGGTGAAAAGTATTCAGCCGTATAAAATCCGATTTTCGCGATTTTACCGTTAACATGGTCTTCTCTGTACATACACTATATACAAATTGCAATGATATAAGAGTCTTTGAACATACCCGGTTCAGTAGACTAAAAGTGCACATGCGTCGAGTCTGAACATAGGACTAAGGCCTTGGAGCTGGCAGCAGTATGCGCCATGACATTATACTTGGAGCCTATCTAGGATTCACCCACTATGAAATAGAGTATAGAGAAGCTCTAGAGTAAACCACCCAATGCAGGGACAAGATTGCATTACTACCAAGGGTTTAGAAACATGTAATGGATTTTTAATATGGAAACTCGGACTTTTATCCTGCGATAAATACTTCCAAGACTTCTAGAGGATAAACTGTATGTGGACATTGTGAAATAATGTTCTACTACTAGAAAGACTATACTGCGACCATGTAGTGTATGTATGAGGACCAAGCGTGGCCTGCGGCCATGTAAAGTGTCAAGTACGGCAATTCCCGCGTACGCATCAGAGAGTGATGCGTAGCATCGTCCAAGACGCTATGAAATGCGCACCTGGAAAGACATTAGGTAATCCAATCTGGAGACCCCCTGATAACTAAGAAAGTCATTTGAAGTCCTTCGGAGTACCATCCGATCTCCATATGATACGGAAACCGAGCCGAGGCATTTTAATCAAATAACCTCCGGAAATAAAGAAGCCGGCAGCTTGCTGCATATGTATCGGCCCGGCCATTGCTAAAATGACATGATACGTCAAATTGGTAACTGATGCCAAGAGAAAAGAAGCATAAGGAACCAGTCCGGACCAAGGATAATTAAAAGCCAGACTATTAAATGTACGCATCAAATACTGATGCGTTCATAAGAGAAAGATACCAACACTACAAAAACTGTAGTGTATCAAAGAAAGACACTATAAAACTATACCACATGATTATTAAAAGCTAATAGGAGTTTTGGAGTATAAAAGGAGGGCACTGGCAGGTCAAAAAGGCAAGCAATCACCCCCCGTTGACCAGCTAGTTGCACTCCAAGTAGAGACTTAGGAGGTGGACAGTTGTAATCAATTAAAAGGAGATTTCTTCGTGGTCAGAAAAGTACAGTGTGAACGAAGCCAGCGTGCTTGGGAGTCAACTTACTTGGAGACTTTTGAATAAGAAGTTTTAAAAACACAGTATCATTTAGACGAGACAGCGTACTCGTACCCTCAGTTTTGGAGCGTAGTGACATAATAAAAACTCACAGGAGTCATAAAAGTCAATTGAAGTCGTATTTTGTGTTAATAAAAGAAACTGTGATCAAAGAACTTTGCATTTAAGAGACCAAGTTCCCAGAAAGACATACTTTGTTCTATTGAACTATTCTAAACCACACCTTATAATAAAAAACCGTTTTGAGACGAAATCTCTTGAGACTTAAACCTAAGAAGACAAAAGTGGTATTTCTTAATACCAAAGGCCCTCGAACTCGTGCACTGAGATTGTGATAGTGTGTGTGTGTGTGTGTGAGTGAGTGTTTAGGTGTTAAGGGTTTTCCCGATGCGCTTGATCCTTGTTCGCGTGTTTCGCACTTTCACGGTCATCCCTGTGCAACGCATATCAGTGCTGGACCCGGCCTCAGGTTTCCTTTGCCCAGACTTTGTCTTACTCTTGGACTTCGTTTCAGCCGCTGGCACAGGATCGGTTGATTTTGCCTGACGCGTTGGTTTTGTTGGGGCCGGGAGCGATGATGAAGCTGTTGGTACCGGCAATGGGGGAGTTGGGACTGTGACTGGGAGCAATGAATCGGTCGAAGATGGAGGTAAAGGGGGAGAGGGACCAGCATAACCTTCCATAAAGAAGGTAGGGGTGGTGGGTTGTGGGATCGAGAACATTTTGGTCCAATCAACTGATGGTCCTGCTCGGGCCATTTCCATGTACGCCAAAATCCAAGGGTGGTTGAGCCACTGGGCCACGTTATACCACATAATCTTGTCGATGAGCAAACATACAAATCGTTCCTGTAGGAGAAAGAGATCCAATTTCAGTCAACAAATCATTGTTAGTCACTCACAGCTTTCCCGTATGCATCCTCTTCCACCGTCCGTTGGTGGGCCAGAAGACCTTCCCTGTGACGGTTGTAAAAGTTCAAAAGTGTGGAGGTGGCCACCCTAACATCCTCCAAGAACCCGGGAGTGAGGGTATGGGCCTGTTGAGCAGCTTGAGCAAGTTCAGCAGTGGACATGGTAAGTGGGAATGGGACGATCGAGGGTGGTGAATGTGCGCGTCGGAATGGGACAATGGTGAATGTGAAATTACGAAGTTGTAAACGTGGTCACGTGGTGGCGTTACTTCAACCAAGATCCGTACAATGTTCAACCGAGATCCGCAGAATGTTCCATGGCCGATCTGCAGTGGCTTGCTTTCCCACCGTTGAAAAACAATGTGTCTTCATCACCAACCACACAGTGCAATCCCAGGAAAAGCTATCTACTCTCTGACTGATATGTCTTTAACAAATCCAGGTATTGTCCCTACTCCACACCAAGGATTGTCTACTTAATGTAGATAAACAGAAGCTGTGATGAAAGACCAAGAAATGAAGGATGGTAAGTTTTATGTACTCTTGTCGGCTGAGCAGTTCTAACCATATCTTAGGAACGGCCGAGGCTCTACCCCCTCTTCAACCAAGTGGTGAGTTCCAGTCGGTGACAGAAAACTAGCCAAACCTAAATTCTGGGTGGCCGATAGGACAGAGCCAAGAATCCGAACTAGTGATGGAAGTGGACGTCCCATCCTCGGCTCCTCACAGATCCATTTTCGATTTCAAAGAACCTACCCCTGCTATAAGTTCCAACCCATTCACCCCAGCCTCGGCTCACCAATCCATTTTCGAGTTTAAGAAAGTCGGTACTTCAGCTTTTGCCCCGACCTCGGCTCATCAGGCATCAATGTTCGATTTTCAGCACGTGGGCACTTCAACGAATGTGCCACCCGTTTCCCCGTCCTCGGCTCATCAGCCATTGATTTTCGATTTCCAGAAGCCTGACAACCCTGCACCAGCCTCGGCTCGTCAGGCATCAATTTTTGATTTTCAGCAAGTGGGCACTTCAACGAATGTGCTGCCTGTTCCCCCGTCCTCGGCTCGTCAGCCATCCATTTTCGATTTCCAAAAGCCTGACAACCCTGCACCAGCCTCAGCTCGTCAGGCATCGATTTTTGATATTCAGCAAGTGGGCACTTCAACGAATGTGCCGCCTGTTCCCCCGTCCTCGGCTCGTCAGCCATCCATTTTCGATTTCCAAAAGCCTAACAACCCTGCACCAGCCTCGGCTAATAAAGGATCCCCTTTCGATTTTCAAGTCCATCGTTCATTTACCCCGGCCTCGGCTGTTCAGCCTTCCATTGATTTTCAAACACCTGGCACATCTGCTCCAGCTCCTGCCTCTGACAAACCAGGCATGTCTTCCCCTGGCGCCTCAAGGTCCAATAGT
>NW_001890012.1:13434-17903 GCF_000143565.1 Laccaria bicolor S238N-H82 | reverse complement strand
ACTCTAGAGGATCCCCAAAGTTCAAAAGTGTGGAGGTGGCCACCCTAACATCCTCCAAGAACCCGGGAGTGAGGGTATGGGCCTGTTGAGCAGCTTGAGCAAGTTCAGCAGTGGACATGGTAAGTGGGAATGGGACGATCGAGGGTGGTGAATGTGCGCGTCGGAATGGGACAATGGTGAATGTGAAATTACGAAGTTGTAAACGTGGTCACGTGGTGGCGTTACTTCAACCAAGATCCGTACAATGTTCAACCGAGATCCGCAGAATGTTCCATGGCCGATCTGCAGTGGCTTGCTTTCCCACCGTTGAAAAACAATGTGTCTTCATCACCAACCACACAGTGCAATCCCAGGAAAAGCTATCTACTCTCTGACTGATATGTCTTTAACAAATCCAGGTATTGTCCCTACTCCACACCAAGGATTGTCTACTTAATGTAGATAAACAGAAGCTGTGATGAAAGACCAAGAAATGAAGGATGGTAAGTTTTATGTACTCTTGTCGGCTGAGCAGTTCTAACCATATCTTAGGAACGGCCGAGGCTCTACCCCCTCTTCAACCAAGTGGTGAGTTCCAGTCGGTGACAGAAAACTAGCCAAACCTAAATTCTGGGTGGCCGATAGGACAGAGCCAAGAATCCGAACTAGTGATGGAAGTGGACGTCCCATCCTCGGCTCCTCACAGATCCATTTTCGATTTCAAAGAACCTACCCCTGCTATAAGTTCCAACCCATTCACCCCAGCCTCGGCTCACCAATCCATTTTCGAGTTTAAGAAAGTCGGTACTTCAGCTTTTGCCCCGACCTCGGCTCATCAGGCATCAATGTTCGATTTTCAGCACGTGGGCACTTCAACGAATGTGCCACCCGTTTCCCCGTCCTCGGCTCATCAGCCATTGATTTTCGATTTCCAGAAGCCTGACAACCCTGCACCAGCCTCGGCTCGTCAGGCATCAATTTTTGATTTTCAGCAAGTGGGCACTTCAACGAATGTGCTGCCTGTTCCCCCGTCCTCGGCTCGTCAGCCATCCATTTTCGATTTCCAAAAGCCTGACAACCCTGCACCAGCCTCAGCTCGTCAGGCATCGATTTTTGATATTCAGCAAGTGGGCACTTCAACGAATGTGCCGCCTGTTCCCCCGTCCTCGGCTCGTCAGCCATCCATTTTCGATTTCCAAAAGCCTAACAACCCTGCACCAGCCTCGGCTAATAAAGGATCCCCTTTCGATTTTCAAGTCCATCGTTCATTTACCCCGGCCTCGGCTGTTCAGGCTTCCATTGATTTTCAAACACCTGGCACATCTGCTCCAGCTCCTGCCTCTGACAAACCAGGCATGTCTTCCCCTGGCGCCTCAAGGTCCAATAGTACTCTGGGATCACGGAAGTATCTGACGAAATCACAAGAGGCCAAATTACGACTCCAGGGCCAAGGAGGAGCTGCCATTCTGCCAACTCGGCCAGGTGATGCCTTTGTTTTCGGCCTGGCTCCTGTCTTCGTCTACACTCAAGAGAGGACAACACCACGCCCACCACCTTCGACCGAATTGTTGGACTTGGATCCAAACTCCCCATGTGCAAGGGGTTTATGTCGCAAGTACAATATCAAGGTTGTGTCTGATGACAGCATTGGTGATCGCACGGGCGTGGTAGCCGAGGTCGTTCAGGCAATTGGCAAAGTGTGGGAAAGAGCTATGGACCCCAAGGCTTCATCTGACCCTTCGATTAGGAATTTGCAGGCCACCTTTGATAAATTGTTGACGAGGGGAGATGAGTTTACCGAGATGGATCGTATGGACCTGGTTCGTCATAGCGAAATTCACCAGGAGGTGCTCAGATCCCTGCCTGACAGCATAGCGACAATGAGCCATTATCGGTATGTTTTGGCCACCTTGAGGAGGGAGAAAGACCGGTTGCGTGAACAAATCGATTCAGACCGTGATCTGGTTGCAGCAATGGACGCTACTCTAGAAGGACTACGGCCATTCATCCCAGACGAGATCCCAGACAAGGGGAAGGGGAGGGACAAAAGGGATGGACCAGGGTTTAAGTAGAAGATTAGATCACAAGACTGAGGTTGGTTCGCTATGTAGTTTGCACCCGGGCACGGTTGAAGATACCCGCTGCCGGATAGTGCTCACATTTAATTGGTCGTAAGACAAGCCTCCCGGCTCAATTAGTCAAACGAACACCTTTTCAACCCTTGCCTTTCATGATAGGAAAACATGATCAACTACGAAAAGTGACACTGCTGAAACCGGACACAGACTAACATCATTGAACATGCTATGTATTTCGCACCCGGGCATGAATGACTAACATCATTAAACATGATAGGTTTAACTGACGAATGAAACTTTCTTGGACCGGGTGGAACGAACACTTTCTTCAGCAATCTTTTTCGACCATTCTCAGGTTACTATACCGAGTTCCCCTGTAGAAACCTTGCCTTTCATGATAGGACGAGGTTTTGGTTTTGGCTTGGTGGGGACATCAATAGATGGTTGCTGACTGGGACCGGCCTCTGACTCCTTTTGTTTTGAAGGGACTGGTCGTTTTGCGTTGACACCACTTGACTTAGTGAAATCAAAGCTATTCAAAGCTTTGGTTGTGTCCGACCTCAGATTGGTTGCTTGAGCTGGTTTGACAGTGGCTTGGATAACAGCCGAGGCAGCTCGGCATTTGACTTTGCCTGGTCAGGCACTCCTCGGGCCAAGTTTGTAACCCTTCTCTAACCGAGGAAACTTGCAGGGTGTATCCTCCTCATCAGTGAATTTTCTCTTCTTCACTCGATCGGCCGACTCCACCCCACAGCCCAGGTCGGCTTCCCAAAATGTATCATCAGCCAAGACCTCAGTGTCCGATGGTACTTCATGGGAGAGAGCCTGGGTGTCGTTGTACCGAGGCTGAAGCTCGGGGCTGGTATCTACAGTGATCATAGCATCGTCTGAGCCCAAATCTGATCCTGAGTCTCTATCCTTTTCCAAGGTCGGGTTGACCCTGCTAGGTTTCACTGTGGGCTTGGTCAGAGTATCCTGCTTTGGCCTCTCTTGACCATTATCGGAGTCTGAGTCACTATCATCAGAGCCATCCTCATGATGTTCGTCATGCTGTTTGGTTGGTTTCTTGGTTGGTTTCTCCACATCCAAGTCTTCTCCATCGTCATCGGAGCCATCCTGATCAGGAGTCCAGTCATCCTTACACAAGTATTAGTTACCTTACCCCACTAATACTGAGCCCCCCGACCATACAAACAGACCATAGTTGATGGTGCCTGCTGATGAGCCCATGGATCAGTTGACCCCATCAAAGGTGGACCGGCCATCAAGACTCTCTTAGGACTTGTACTGTGCATCGGCTGAGAAGTGTACCCCATGAATTGACATAGCTAAAAATGCCTTGGATCCTGGGTCAACCGATCTCTTCATGGATTGGGCTCAACATGTGTCATGGGTCAGCTGAAGAGCTCTAAATCCCATGCATTGTGGATCAGCCCACAGCCGTCTCATTTTTATTTGCCAAGTTTACCTCGGCTTTTCATTGCCGGTCATCATGCAGTTTACTGGGTCGGGTCCATCACCTACCATGCAAGTTTCTCAAAGCCCCGGGTGAGACTCTCTTGTAACGCAGCTGGCGTAGTCTCCCACTTGTTCTCCAGTGTCTTGACGGCTTCCCTCACCTCGGCTTCCAGTCTCTGGTGATCACTTCGGATGGACTGCAAATCTTCTTGTGTTTCCTTCCAACGCATGTGGGCAGACTCTTCAATATGGTCCATCCGGCGAGTCGCTCCAGTGATTTTTTCTTCCTGAAACCAAACGGAGGTCTCTAGACTTGCAATTTTCTCCGACAGAGGACGGCTAGCCAAATCTTGATCTTGAATACACCGGGTAATCTCTTCGAGCGCCAAAAGACGTTGTGACAGGGTCACAGGTGAGTCAACCGCCGGGGGGAGAAGGGCACTTGCGTCAATATCTTGTTTTCGGACCACAAATGCCGAATACTCTCGCATAGTAGGGGTAGACGACTCCATGACGCTGACTTGCGCTTGTTGGTCTCGGAGTTTCTGCAGGAGGTCGGCTTGGCCATGAGCAAGTCTTCTGATCTCCTGCTGCATCGTCTGCATGTCGAAGTTCGGTGGGGGGCTCAAGGACCTAAAGTCAATCTTCTTCTGATAGAGCGCCGTGTCAACTAAGTTTTCAAGTTGAGAATCATGGGAAATGAGAAAACAACTTGAAACGTACGATGAACCTCCTTGGGATCTGGTGGGCTGACCTGCCGAGAACGGGATACCGAACGCGAACCTTCTGGCCGGGACGTGCGCTCAACAGGTGGGGGTGTAAAGCTTTGTTGCATATAATTGACAGCCAAGCCCAATTCTATAAACGAAGTCAGCAAAGAATAACGAGTTTCATGAATTTTTTACCTGGCCGCATTGCTAACTCGGGCACGATCCACTCCATCTCACTGGCTGG
>NW_001890012.1:10019-11916 GCF_000143565.1 Laccaria bicolor S238N-H82 | reverse complement strand
CAATGCGTCTTCATCACCAACCACACAGTGCAATCCCAGGAAAAGCTATCTACTCTCTGACTGATATGTCTTTAACAAATCCAGGTATTGTCCCTACTCCACACCAAGGATTGTCTACTTAATGTAGATAAACAGAAGCTGTGATGAAAGACCAAGAAATGAAGGATGGTAAGTTTTATGTACTCTTGTCGGCTGAGCAGTTCTAACCATATCTTAGGAACGGCCGAGGCTCTACCCCCTCTTCAACCAAGTGAGTTCCAGTCGGTGACAGAAAACTAGCCAAACCTAAATTCTGGGTGGCCGATAGGACAGAGCCAAGAATCCGAACTAGTGATGGAAGTGGACGTCCCATCCTCGGCTCCTCATAGATCCATTTTCGATTTCAAAGAACCTACCCCTGCTCTAAGTTCCAACCCATTCACCCCAGCCTCGGCTCACCAATCCATTTTCGAGTTTAAAGTCGGTACTTCAGCTTTTGCCCCGACCTCGGCTCATCAAGCATCAATGTTCGATTTTCAGCACGTGGGCACTTCAACGAATGTGCCACCTGTTTCCCCGTCCTCGGCTCATCAGCCATCGATTTTCGATTTCCAGAAGCCTGGCAGATCTCCACCAGCCTCGGCTCGTCAGGCATCGATTTTTGATTTTCAGCAAGTGGGCACTTCAACGAATGTGCCGCCTGTTCCCCCGTCCTCGGCTCGTCAGCCATCCATTTTCGATTTCCAAAAGCCTGACATCCCTGCACCAGCCTCGGCTCGTCAGGCATCGATTTTTGATTTTCAGCAAGTGGACACTTCAACGAATGTGCCGCCTGTTCCCCCGTCCTCGGCTCGTCAGCCATCCATTTTCGATTTCCAAAAGCCTAACAACCCTGCACCAGCCTCGGCTAATAAAGGATCCCCTTTCGATTTTCAAGTCAATCGTTCATTTACCCCGGCCTCGGCTGTTCAGCCTTCCATTGATTTTCAAACACCTGGCACGTCTGCTCCAGCTCCTGCCTCTGACAAACCAGGCATGTCTTCCCCTGGCGCCTCAAGGTCCAATAGTACTCTGGGATCACAGAAGTATCTGACGAAATCACAAGAGGCCAAATTACGACTCCAGGGCCAAGGAGGAGCTGCCATTCTGCCAACTCGGCCAGGCGATGCCTTCGTTTTCGGCCCGGCTCCTGTCTTCGTCTACACTCAAGAGAGGACAACACCACGCCCACCACCTTCGACCGAATTGTTGGACTTGGATCCAAACTCCCCACGTGCAAGGGGTTTATGTCGCAAGTACAATATCAAGGTTGTGTCTGATGACAGCATTGGTGATCGCACGGGCGTGGTAGCCAAGGTCGTTCAGGCAATTGGCAAAGTGTGGGAAAGAGCTATGGACCCCGAGGCTTCATCCGACCCTTCGATTAGGAATTTGCAGGCCGCCTTTGATAAATTGTTGACGAGGGGAGATGAGTTTACCGAGATGGATCGTATGGACCTGGTTCGTCATAGCGAAATTCACCAGGAGGCGCTCAGATCCCTGCCTGACAGCATAGCGACAACGAGCCATTATCGGTATGTTTTGGCCACCTTGAGGAGGGAGAAAGACCGGTTGCGTGAACAAATCGATTCAGACCGTGATCTGGTTGCAGCAATGGACGCTACTTTAGAAGGACTACGGCCATTCATCCCAGACGAGATCCCAGACAAGGGGAAGGGGAGGGACAAAAGGGATGGACCAGGGTTTAAGTAGAAGATTAGATCACAAGACCGAGGTTGGTTCGCTATGTAGTTTGCACCCGGGCACGGTTGAAGATACCCGCTGCCGGATAGTGCTCACATTTAATTGGTCATAAGACAAGCCTCCCGGCTCAATTAGTCAAACGAACACCTTTTCAACCCTTGCCTTTCATGATAGG
>NW_001890012.1:9022-9913 GCF_000143565.1 Laccaria bicolor S238N-H82 | reverse complement strand
TTGTCGGCTGAGCAGTTCTAACCATATCTTAGGAACGGCCGAGGCTCTACCCCCTCTTCAACCAAGTGAGTCCAGTCGGTGACAGAAAACTAGCCAAACCTAAATTCTGGGTGGCCGATAGGACAGAGCCAAGAATCCGAACTAGTGATGGAAGTGGACGTCCCATCCTCGGCTCCTCATAGATCCATTTTCGATTTCAAAGAACCTACCCCTGCTCTAAGTTCCAACCCATTCACCCCAGCCTCGGCTCACCAATCCATTTTCGAGTTTAAAGTCGGTACTTCAGCTTTTGCCCCGACCTCGGCTCATCAAGCATCAATGTTCGATTTTCAGCACGTGGGCACTTCAACGAATGTGCCACCTGTTTCCCCGTCCTCGGCTCATCAGCCATCGATTTTCGATTTCCAGAAGCCTGGCAGATCTCCACCAGCCTCGGCTCGTCAGGCATCGATTTTTGATTTTCAGCAAGTGGGCACTTCAACGAATGTGCCGCCTGTTCCCCCGTCCTCGGCTCGTCAGCCATCCATTTTCGATTTCCAAAAGCCTGACATCCCTGCACCAGCCTCGGCTCGTCAGGCATCGATTTTTGATTTTCAGCAAGTGGACACTTCAACGAATGTGCCGCCTGTTCCCCCGTCCTCGGCTCGTCAGCCATCCATTTTCGATTTCCAAAAGCCTAACAACCCTGCACCAGCCTCGGCTAATAAAGGATCCCCTTTCGATTTTCAAGTCAATCGTTCATTTACCCCGGCCTCGGCTGTTCAGCCTTCCATTGATTTTCAAACACCTGGCACGTCTGCTCCAGCTCCTGCCTCTGACAAACCAGGCATGTCTTCCCCTGGCGCCTCAAGGTCCAATAGTACTCTGGGATCACGGAAGTATCTGACGAAA
>NW_001890012.1:6448-8153 GCF_000143565.1 Laccaria bicolor S238N-H82 | reverse complement strand
TTCGTCATAGCGAAATTCCCAGGAGGCGCTCAGATCCCTGCCTGACAGCATAGCGACAACGAGCCATTATCGGTATGTTTTGGCCACCTTGAGGAGGGAGAAAGACCGGTTGCGTGAACAAATCGATTCAGACCGTGATCTGGTTGCAGCAATGGACGCTACTTTAGAAGGACTACGGCCATTCATCCCAGACGAGATCCCAGACAAGGGGAAGGGGAGGGACAAAAGGGATGGACCAGGGTTTAAGTAGAAGATTAGATCACAAGACCGAGGTTGGTTCGCTATGTAGTTTGCACCCGGGCACGGTTGAAGATACCTGCTGCCGGATAGTGCTCACATTTAATTGGTCATAAGACAAGCCTCCCGGCTCAATTAGTCAAACGAACACCTTTTCAACCCTTGCCTTTCATGATAGGAAAACATGATGAACTACGAAAAGTGACACTGCTGAAACCGGACACAGACTAACATCATTGAACATGCTATGTATTTCGCACCCGGGCATGAATGACTAACATCATTAAACATGATAGGTTTAACTGACGAATGAAACTTTCTTGGACCGGGTGGAACGAACACTTTCTTCAGCAATCTTTTTCGACCGTTCTCGGGTTACTATACCGAGTTCCCCTGTAGAAACCTTGCCTTTAATGATAGGACGAGGTTTTGGTTTTGGCTTGGTGGGGACATCAATAGATGGTTGCTGACTGGGACCGGCCTCTGACTCCTTTTGTTTTGAAGGGACTGGTCGTTTTGCGTTGACACCACTTGACTTTGTGAAATCAAAGCTATTCGAAGCTTTGGTTGTGTCCGACCTCAGATTGGTTGCTTGAGCTGGTTTGACAGTGGCTTGGATAACAGCCGAGGCAGCACGGCATTTGACTTTGCCTGGTCGGGCACTCCTCGGGCCAAGTTTGTAACCCTTCTCTAACCGAGGAAACTTGCAGGGTGTATCCTCCTCATCAGTGAATTTTCTCTTCTTCGCTCGATCGGCCGACTCCACCCCACAGCCCAGGTCAGCTTCCCAAAATGTATCATCAGCCAAGACCTCGGTGTCCGATGGTACTTCATGGGATAGAGCCCGGGTGTCGTTGTACCGAGGCTGAAGCTCGGGGCTGGTATCTACAGTGATCGTAGCATCGTCTGAGCCCAAATCTGATCCCGAGTCTCTATCCTCTTCCAAGGTCGGGTTGACCCTGCTAGGTTTCACTGTGGGCTCGGTCAGAGTATCCTGCTTTGGCCTCTCTTGACCATTATCGGAGTCTGAGTCACTATCATCGGAGCCATCCTCACGATTAGAAAACTGTTCGGTTCGTTTCTTGGCCGGCTTGTCCACATCCAAATCCTTCCAACTGTTGTCATCGAACTGCCGATCTTCCACCCCTTCCTTTCTCTTTGGCCTGGCTTCCTCATCTGACGGTGACTCGGTTGCTGCCCGGCCTCTCCTTTGACCCTTGCTTCTGCCGGGCTTCTTGCCCTTCCCAACACTATGAACATGAGGTTTAGGAACGTGAACTTTGATTTTCCTTCGTGGAGGTGCTTCCAGCAGCATTTTCCCCTCAAGAAAGGATTTAAATCGAAAGGCGACTTTGTGTTGTTCTTGACGTTCATACCAAAACTGGAGAGCTTCAGTGACCATCTCCATCGGGAATTTGGAGGGATCAAGAAACTTGTAAAAGTTGTTACCTTCTCCATTTACTGATCT
>NW_001890012.1:0-800 GCF_000143565.1 Laccaria bicolor S238N-H82 | reverse complement strand
TCGACCAACTTCTGAAAAGGTCATACAATTGGTTCAGATGGATGGCAAAGGGTGGTTTGCCAATCAAGTACCCGGACACTGACACCTCCACGCTGACACCGGCCGAAGTTCAGCACATCAAGACCCAGTTGGAGAATGCTCGGGATCGTCTCCTTGAACGTATCAAGCGTGCTGAGGCCGAGGAAGAGTGGGTCACCAATGAGATTTCGGTTTGGGAGGAAATTGTACAGCAGTCTGCTCTTATTGACCTAATGAGGTATCACAAGAACCGGTTTTCAGCACATAGAAACCCAGGTGGAGAAAGCCCGGGATCGGGTTCGTCAAGCCCCCCGTCTCCTTGAACATATTGGTGCTGAGGCCGAGCAAGTTTGGGTCGGATTTCTAATTCATTATTTATTAGTTACCAGACAAATTATATATCAAGTCTGCCATGGTCAACCACTGAGGCCTCTTCACCCCAAGCCTTTCCCCAACCTTTTTGTGCCAAAAGTGAGCTAAACAGGCCCGGTCACCCAGCACAGGACAAACACCATGTTGTAAAACATTGCCGGCCAAGGCAACAACCGTCCCAGGGTCATAAACAAGGCTAAACCCGAGCCCGGCTAAGTGACACCGGCCTCCTGTGTAGTTTCCGATGGTGAGCAACAAGTCAAAAGACTCCCTATACCCCTTTAGATCTCGGTGATCGATCGTCTCCCGGTTCAGGATGACTGAAAGACCGGTGAAGGGAGTGGCCCAAACGCGAAGAGCAATATTGATAGGATCGTCCAATGCCTTGGCATGATTGGCAAGCTTCTCGA
>NW_001890013.1:24237-25055 GCF_000143565.1 Laccaria bicolor S238N-H82 | reverse complement strand
ATGTGGAAGTGGCTAAGAAATTGGCCATCTCATGGGATCCAGACATAAAAATTCAAATGCAGAGTGCAAACAGGACAGTTGAACAGACCCTGGGTCTTGCTAAAAATGTACCTTTTATCTTTGGAACTATAACAGTATACTTACAAGTCCACATCATCACTGACCCAGCATATAAAGTGCTATTGGGCAGACCGTTTGATGTATTGACAGAGAGTACTGTACAGAATTATAAAGACGGGGGACAGACTCTTATCATAGCGGATCCTAATTCAACACAACGATGTGTATTACCTACACACGAAAGAGGAAGACCACCTGTTATAATGAAAGCAGAAATTCCTAAGCCATCTGAGGATTTTCGGTCTTCGATGAATTGATCGAAGATCAAGGAGAGATCGCTGTAACCTTGATAGATGATGGTAATGATGGTTTTGAATGCGAGTCATATACATTACCAGGGAAAGGAAAATTTGAGCAAGAAGAATTAAGAAATCTTTACTTGCTCCAAACCTTGAGAAATGAAAAACACATAGAAGAAAAAGACCGTCCTGCGCTTATAAGTTACTTAGGGAAATATTTCTCTGATGTAAATTTAGAGTCAGGGGGGATCCAAAATGTTGAAACCATGATGAATGTCATTTATGACCATGAGGATAAAGCAGCACCTAAGGAAAAGAAAGAGGATCCTGTAGAGACTAGAGAGACTTTTGTCACAAAGAAATACAAGCCGGTTGCACAGAAAATCAGGCCAGTATACCAAGACCTCCCAGATAAATTCAGAATAATCCGTGATATTAAAGGGAATCCTCTTGACACTC
>NW_001890013.1:16285-21389 GCF_000143565.1 Laccaria bicolor S238N-H82 | reverse complement strand
CTAGCCAGAACATACCTCTGGTCAACCTGAATGAGCCTATTAAAGAATTAGTTAAAAATACTGAGTGGTTAGGTCTGTAGAGGCTTTGGAAAATGGCTTGTTTTGTCTAAAACAGGCCAAAAATAACCAAAATAGCACAAAATGACCATTTTCTGGAGGCTCTACAAGCATATCTGCTCAGTATTTTTGACTGATTCTTTGATAGGCTCATTCAGGTTGACCAGAGGTATGTTCTGGCTACCTCCCCAGTTAGCGCATATTTTTTTTTTTCAGATGCCAAAATGGTCTCCAGAATAAAAACCTTCTCAAGGCTCCAGCTTTCACTGAAATTAGTCCATACCAAGGGAAGTGTAACACAACTACATAATGTAAAAGAATACACAAATACATTTGAGGTACAATAGATTCTTAGAAAGAACCAGAAAAATGAACCAACCTTCATTCTTTTTGCACTCAACTGTAATATAATTTGGTTTATTGACTTCAAATTTATTCTGAGTATTAAGTTGGTTATTAAGTCACATGACTTTAGCTGATCAGGACATGTACTGGTAAATTTACATGAGTTCAGAGGATTCCAGTGTAATTCCACTGGATTCCTCTGGAATTCCTGCAGATTCCTGTGGATTCCACTGGAATTCCTGTGGAATGACTGGATTCCTGCAGGAATAGGTGGGGCACTGTAAAGTACTGCCTAGTTGCCTGATACTCATCCATGAAAGTGTTGTGCCCATCTTTGTCATACATGTTGACATCCATGTCGTAGTCATTGTGATTGCGAACGTCGGCGTCATTCCATGGAATGACACCTCTCGGATGAGAGCCACTCAGACGGTTTGACCCAGCATCATCATGAGTATGCCGCTGCTGGGACATCCCATGGGAATTGAGTTCTTTGTCCAACCTGCACTCATTTCCTGAGCCCTGGGTCATGCTACAGGGATGCCGCCCTTCTTGACTCTCCCAACCGCCATCTCTGGGTCCACCTCGGTTATTGTGCACTGGCCATGAACCCAAATCAGCCTCTTGGCCTGGCATCTCCTGGTGACAGACATGTTTGGCAGGAGGAGAGTGAATGGGGGAGATAACAGGAGTGCGAGAGTTGCTGGCCTGTCATCAGAAGATGGTGGTTTTTCGACCTGGACACCAGCTCCAGAAGGCTTGGTGTCCTCACGTAACTTGCGCTTCTGCCTGCCAACTTGTGTGGAGGTTGTCACCATCTTCTTCTTTTTAACTACCTTCAAGGTGTTGACCTCAATCATCTGGCTATGAGCTCTGGCACAGAGTAGTGGAGGGCAGTCAGCACCTCCATCGTTTTGTTGAGCCGCATTCTCAACCTCCAGCAAGCAGTTTCTGACATGGGCGAGGACGACAAGCACCCCTGATTCGGATTTGCCAGTAATGATGGGTATGTCCAGCCAATCCTCACTCCCCTCTGCCAAGTCCATGTAATCTAAAGCCCAATCAATTAGAACATGCATCGTGAACCTCACCAGTCAAACTTATCATCAGACCAGGAGACAATCTGAGGAGCAAGCTCCTTCGTCTCATCCTTGCTAATCATGTATGTGAATATCATATTAATCCCATTTGAACTGATGTTGGTTATTGACCATCCCTTTGCTCTGGGGATGGGTTCATTGCAAGGCCAACATTTGAGAATCATTCAAGTGTCATGGCAGTGGGTGAAGAAGTTGGCCCACAAAGCTGACACCGAAGCTATTGCAGGACCTGCACAATCTGCTGCAAACCGATCAGCAGGTAGCTCACCCCAACAAAACAAATAAAACATACCAATCTGAAATTTCATTAGGTAAGGTACACATCTCTGTGAACGATCTCAAGAAGATTCCATGGGTTGAGACCCTTCTGTGGTTTGGCAATTCCAAGAAGACGCAGGGACAGCACTCATTGGCTGAGTTAAATCAGGGTTGGAAGAGCTTGCCACACCTTTTGAAGACTTGGATTTTTTGGCCAGACTTTTTGAAACCTTTGTGTGGTCCCTGGGTTCCATGGGGGGCAGCTGCAGCACTGTGCTTGAGCCTTCTATGTTTGCATCCAAGTTCACCACATCAACACCAAGCAATTGTGAGATGTCCACGGTTTCTGGTACAATAAAATTAGAGGCCATCCCCCTACATAGTTGAAGGTTAATATACCTTCTGAATTGATAATACTTATATCACTAACCAAAGGAGTGTTGTCAAATGATGAAGTAACTTCTTGATGTCTGCTTGACTGTGCTCAATGATGCATTGCAGCAAAGGATTGCCTGTGATGACGGTAGCAGCCTGGTTGGCCACAGGATCACAAGGAATGATTACCCCGATCATGTCCAAGTCCACCCTTCCCAACACCATTGCCTATGAAATCAGAATATCAGACAAAGTCGCTGCAGATAAACTGTCCAAACTCACCAAGTCTTGAACTTGCTTCAGAGCCGACTTCGCCATCTTGAACTCCTGCTGCTCAACCTCTGATTTGGACCCTGCCAACTCTACAAGCATATTCTGCCAATAGTCCTCCAGCTTGCCCTCTGAAAGGTTCTCCATAAGAATCTTGTACATCTCCAAGACCTGGGTAGGCCATGAGTGACTGGCAGCTGAGACTAAGTAATCAATGAAGCCTGATAACTGGGACAAAAGAAAAAAGACGTACTTTGTTTGGGATTGTAACTCTGGTGACACAAGTACATTTGCCATATGTCCCACCAGGACGGCTCACGAGAAAGGGAGATATTGAAGCCCCCTTTGCATAGGACAGACTCGGGTGTACGGCCCATGTTCTTGCAGTATTCCATGATGGTGTCTGCAAGCTCCTTGACTTGATCCATTTCACGAACTGAGAAAGGGCCATGCTTAGCCTTTGGCACAGGATTTGAACATTTCTTTCCCAGTGCCTTTGCACTAGTAACAGGGCATGCATGAGGACTTTGGCTTGCACCCTCCACACCTGATCCCTCATTGTCTTCTGAAGGCATCTGTGGAGGTGGCTTACTCTTCACCAGACTATGTAAAGTCTGCGTGAACTCCTCTCCTTTGTTGCATGTCTCGTTATTTTCTCCTGAAGGTCTTGGTGCAGGTCGTTTGCCCTTCACCAAACGATGCCGAACGTGACTGTTTGTCTCTGGTGAAAGGTTCTTCAATGGGTTTTTCCCCTTGCTTCGACGACGCTGATCATGCTCATTTACTTCCTGCATTATCATCTCGTTGTCGGCCTCCTCCTCCTCAGTATCCATTACGTCATGGCCAAGTCCCTGATTCTTTCGAGCATGGTCAAGCTGAAGCTTTTCAGCCTTCCTGGACTGGCTGTAGTCACTTGGTGTCAATGAAGACTCCATATAACCGTGACCTCTATCCTCCGGCTGCAAGTTGCCCTCCACATCAGGTTTGTCGTCCAGTATGCACTGCACCTGAGGGCATTGTTTGGCATGGATGATGTGGGCAGGCTGGCCTCTGTGTCGGGTTGACTCTGCCTCCTGGCAGTGTTCTGCTTCTTGACCTGCCTCAGCTTCGTGCTCTGGCTTAGTTTCATTGCCTGACTCTACTTCCTCTCTGTTGCCTGGCTCTGCTCCGATGATACGGATGAAACCATTTCACCCGTATAAAATTCGATTTCAACGATTTTACCGATAAAGGTCGTCTCTAATAAATACACTACATACAATTGCAATGATACAAAGAGTCGATGCGCATACCCGGCACAGTTGACTAAAAATGCAAATGCGTGGAATCTGAAAATAGGACAAAGGCTTTGGAACTGGCAGCAGTACGCGTCGTGACATTATACTTGGATCCCATCTAAGATTCACCTACCATGAAATAGAGCACGGAGAGGTTCTAGAGTAAACACCCAACGCAGGGAGAAGAATTGCATTACTACTCAAGGGTTTAGAAACACATAATGGATTTATTGTGAAAACTCGTGCTTATACAAGAAATACAGAAAAGACGACATAGACGCCTAAATGGCATGTCTGAAACATGGAAAGACTAAACTACACCTAGGTAGTAGACGTATGAAGACTTAGCGTGGCTCACGGCCATTCAGAAAGTCATGTACGGCAGTTCCCGCGTACGCATCAAAGACTGATGCGTCTGAATGTCACAAGTACAAACATGAGAAAAAGACACATTCTATTATATGAAATATAATAAGAACCCCCTGACAATTAAGAAAGACATTTGAAAACACCTTCGGAGTGTCTCCCGACCTCCGTAATGAAAAGACGAGCCAAGACAAGGCATTTTAATTAAAAACTCGGAAGCGACGGAAGGCCGAAGACTATTGGTAAACGCGTATGCATGCGCATCAACGCATCAGGAAACGTTAATCATTTTGTGATGTCATCTGTCAAACCGGTAAACCGGGCCATAGAAAGAAACACGCGAGATCATGCCAAGCTAAGAATAGCTATGTCGGCTAACTCCGTGTACGCATCAAACACTGATGCATTTGAAAATGAAAGACGCGACACTACAAAATCTGTAGTGTTCACAGAGATAGACTACAAAATATACCACTCGTTCATTAAATTTCATATTTGTAATTCGGACCGAAGTATCCCGCTTTAAAACACATGTAAAACGTAGATAGGGGTTCCTGGAGTATATAAGGAGCGCGCTGGCAGGTCAAAAAGGAAGCAATCGTCCCCCGTTGACCAGCTAGTTGCACTCCAAGTAGAGACTTAGGAGGTGGACAGTTGTAATCAATTAAAGGAGATTTCTTCGTGGTCAAGAAAAGTACAGTGTGAACGAAGCCAGCGTGCTTGGGAGTCAACTTGCTTGGAGACTTTTGAATAAGAGGTTTTAAGGACACAGTATCATTTTAGACGAGACAGCGTACTCGTACCCTTGGTTTTGGAGCATAGTGACATAATAAAAACTCACGGGAGTCATAAAAGTCAATTAAAGTCGTGTTTTGTGTTAATAAAAGAAACTGTGATCAAAGAACTTTGCATTTAAGAGACCAAGTTCCCAGAAAGATATACTTTGTTCTATTGAACTATTATAAACCACACCTTATAATAAAAACCCAATTTTGAACGAAAACTCTTGAGACTTGAACCTAAGAAGACAAAAGTGGTATTTCTTAATACCAAAGG
>NW_001890013.1:7592-16077 GCF_000143565.1 Laccaria bicolor S238N-H82 | reverse complement strand
AGTCGATGCGCATACCCGGCACAGTTGACTAAAAATGCAAATGCGTGGAATCTGAAAATAGGACAAAGGCTTTGGAACTGGCAGCAGTACGCGTCGTGACATTATACTTGGATCCCATCTAAGATTCACCTACCATGAAATAGAGCACGGAGAGGTTCTAGAGTAAACACCCAACGCAGGGAGAAGAATTGCATTACTACTCAAGGGTTTAGAAACACATAATGGATTTATTGTGAAAACTCGTGCTTATACAAGAAATACAGAAAAGACGACATAGACGCCTAAATGGCATGTCTGAAACATGGAAAGACTAAACTACACCTAGGTAGTAGACGTATGAAGACTTAGCGTGGCTCACGGCCATTCAGAAAGTCATGTACGGCAGTTCCCGCGTACGCATCAAAGACTGATGCGTCTGAATGTCACAAGTACAAACATGAGAAAAAGACACATTCTATTATATGAAATATAATAAGAACCCCCTGACAATTAAGAAAGACATTTGAAAACACCTTCGGAGTGTCTCCCGACCTCCGTAATGAAAAGACGAGCCAAGACAAGGCATTTTAATTAAAAACTCGGAAGCGACGGAAGGCCGAAGACTATTGGTAAACGCGTATGCATGCGCATCAACGCATCAGGAAACGTTAATCATTTTGTGATGTCATCTGTCAAACCGGTAAACCGGGCCATAGAAAGAAACACGTGAGATCATGCCAAGCTAAGAATAGCTATGTCGGCTAACTCCGCGTACGCATCAAACACTGATGCATTTGAAAATGAAAGACGCGACACTACAAAATCTGTAGTGTTCACAGAGATAGACTACAAAATATACCACTCGTTCATTAAATTTCATATTTGTAATTCGGACCGAAGTATCCCGCTTTAAAACACATGTAAAACGTAGATAGGGGTTCCTGGAGTATATAAGGAGCGCGCTGGCAGGTCAAAAAGGAAGCAATCGTCCCCCGTTGACCAGCTAGTTGCACTCCAAGTAGAGACTTAGGAGGTGGACAGTTGTAATCAATTAAAGGAGATTTCTTCGTGGTCAAGAAAAGTACAGTGTGAACGAAGCCAGCGTGCTTGGGAGTCAACTTGCTTGGAGACTTTTGAATAAGAGGTTTTAAGGACACAGTATCATTTTAGACGAGACAGCGTACTCGTACCCTTGGTTTTGGAGCATAGTGACATAATAAAAACTCACGGGAGTCATAAAAGTCAATTAAAGTCGTGTTTTGTGTTAATAAAAGAAACTGTGATCAAAGAACTTTGCATTTAAGAGACCAAGTTCCCAGAAAGATATACTTTGTTCTATTGAACTATTATAAACCACACCTTATAATAAAAACCCAATTTTGAACGAAAACTCTTGAGACTTGAACCTAAGAAGACAAAAGTGGTATTTCTTAATACCAAAGGCCCTCGAACTCTTGCACCGAGATTGTGATAGTGTGTGTGTGTGTGTGTGAGTGAGTGTTAGGTGTTTAGGGTTTTCCCCCGACGCGCTTGATCCTTGTTTGCGTGTTTCGCACTTTCACGTTCATCCCCGTGCAAAGCGTATCACCGATGCCTGACTTTGCTCTGTTGCCTGAATCTGCACTCTTACTGGACTCTGCTTCATCGTCTTCGCTACACCCTACACTCCCTTCTGCTAAGTGTTTGGCCCAATGCCTGGCAACTCTCGTTGCTTCCTCCCACCATTCCTCCACCTTGCCAAGATGGTTCAACGCAGGAGGGGGATCTGTGGTGTAGCCTTTGGGGAGAGACTCCCATCGTTGAGTCACCCGATTGAACCAGGAAGTGAACTGGGTATACTGATGGGCAGGGTGAGCATCAGTGACCTTCCAAATTCTCAAACAATGTCCAATGTAACCCCTTCCCCCCATGACTCTGCCAATACGGCAGAAGTATACAGTTACTGGATGCGGAAGGGAAGACGCCAGAGGGAGGGGGAGCCTACACTGCCATTTGTTCAAAATGCTGATGGCATCTGGCAAGAATCTCCACTTGACAGGTTCCTGATGGAGGTTTCCTCGGCATGGATGGCAGGTGTGTCAGAGCTTGGGGCATAAATGTTAGCCCCAGCGGCTCGACACCTGACCCACAGGTTTACAACTCTTCTCGGGGAGACCTGTACCACCAAATTTCTTCGGGCGAAGTAGTGTACTTAAGATATGAATTAATCATAAGAAGGTAATAAAATGATACATTGAGCACTTCCAAGTTGTTACAGGTGGAAAAAACAAGGAATTTTGAGCTCAACGTGAGAAGGCCCATGCGAGAAGCTCTCAAAAATTTCTTAAGTTGTTTAAATTCCGCGCTATGTTTGGTTATCTTCCAAACTTCAACCAGAACCAAACCCACCCTCTTCTTCACCACAACTGTCTCCCCTTGCCCGGTTGCTCCTGGGTTGCTCACTCCCATTCATTACTTTTTGTTTTCATCTGTGTTACCCACTGGTCTGTGCCCCCACATAATCCCCCTCATGTTGCTTCCTTGGTTGTCCTTGTTCCATACCCGTGTGCCTGTGCACGGTCGTCACCTGTCACTGTTCTGGGCTTCTGTTCCTGCCCATTGCCCCTTTGTATCTCCTCCCCGACGGATACCCACTTGCTAACCCTGACACTCCCAGATAGGATCATGTTTGCATTACATCACGTAGCGGCAGCCGCATTAGACACCTTTATCACCATCATCAAACCCAGCTGGGCTCCTCACATCTGTTTGCCAAAAGACGACATCTCAATGAGCTTTGCTGCATCCCCCTCCACTATCGGCCTTCCTCCCAGTCAATGAGCTAGAGACTCTGCTTTGAAGCGCCTTCTTTGTGGATTGTGCATTTGGGGAACAGCGCAAAGGGGTGGGGGTTGGCAGGGGGAATGTTTTTCGAATGGGAGAGCAGGCAGAGGTAGTAACTGGAGCTGCCATATCTCTTACATCATTCCATACACCGTATAATTTTGTACTAGCCTGTTTCGTAATGCTTGCTTATGAAAATATATTCAACTTCATCTTCCTCCAACATGTACTGGGATGAATTCAAAATGGGTTTTTGTCACGCTATGGAATACAGCCCATATGTCTATACATAGGTGGGCTGAAGCACCCTTGCCGCCGGACATTCACCTGGCCCCTCAGCTGACTGCAACCTGGAGAGACAGCTGTTGTCAACATCCAACCCAAACATAAGAGCAACATCAACCTGGGGACATGCTGTCGTTGGCCAGTAATGACTGTTGAGAAAAGGTCCCATCAACATGTCTGACAGCTGCCAAATTATGGTGGTCAGGGTTTGTCGCCCAGGTTTTTCTCACATGTTCACTATTTGGCGGTGTATCATCCTCAAGCATCGTGGAATTGAAATCTTCATTGCTGGATGTGGGATCAGGAGTCTTGGGTTCGTGATAGCGCAGCATAGGATCAATGAGAGTAAGTGAAGGTACGTCCAGCCTGTGGCGTAACATGTAGAGACCATGCAAATGAGACACAGCCTGAGTGGGGCCAGAGATGGGTGAAGAGGGAAGAACCCCAGATGAATCATTTCTGAAACATTGTCAAGAACCACCCTTACTTAGATCAATTTAAGTTACCTACATTGGAATGAGAGTTGATTTGATTGAAAATGTGCCCTTCCTGGTGGGGAAACTCTGGCAGATGCAGCACTGCGAGTTATGTTGAATAAGATATTCAATGGAAACACACACTCACATCAACATGGCCTGGACAGAAATGGTAGGCCAAAGCCAATCAACCCAGACAATCCCCTGTGCCAGAATATCAATGTCTTGTTTGTCTGAACACCTGACCAGCACTCACCTGCCCCCCGCACTGTCTGCATGATGTGCAGGTGGGGAGTTCTCAAAGTCTGAAGGCTGTTTTCTTGGGTCTCTGTTATAAAACAAGTCTTCCACCACTACGGCCAAATTATCAATGACTCTGTTGGCATTACGGTCAGTTGGACACCCGTGTAGTCTCAATGGCAGAGCAACCAACCGATTGCCATGTGATATAAGGTCCTGAGTGGGTGTGGCATCTGGATCAGCCACATTAAGGACTCTGTATGTATAGACGTTAGAGGGAACTATTGAAGAAGATAAATACTACAGGTGCGGAAGCAGCAAACAAGGAGTTAACACTGTACCCGAGTGGAATGACAAGGAGTCAAATTTCACTTGGGAGGACTCTCCGCAACAAGGAGTCAAACAGAGAGCCCTGACAAAGGGAAAGGAACACACACTTGCTTGAGGCCATATGTGCAGTATGACTTCGTCTGGGTGAGCTTGACCACAGCCAAGTTGGCCTCTGTCTCAGATGCCGCAACCTTCTCACCCATGCCGAGGTTGGAGTTAATGGCCTCCAAGTCCATCATTCTAGGATACAATTTGAGTCAAAAAGATCAGGTGAGAACTAGGAAAGCCATACTGGTTAATGTTGGCCTTTGGTGCTGCCATTTGTCTGGGGTAATTGTGCTGAGTAGGTCCCAGCGCCGCATCCCTGGAACATCCCAGAGACTGACTGGGTTCAGCATTGACAAGGGGCTCGTTGCCATCCTCCATGACAATGATCCTAGAGTTCAGGATGAGATTCACCCCTGTCAATCATGATCAGATCCTCACCTATTGATGTCCACCATTGGTGTGGACAAATTGGGGTCAGATTCACTAGGCAGAATTTTCTTAACAGCCTTGGAATTGTTTCTACATGCAAGTATTAGAATGTTTTTTCCCCTTTAGCAGCAAACATACTTTTTGGCCTGACTGGGGCAGGAAGGTGCCAGAGTAGGTGGGTCATTGATGGTGGTGTTGACTACAGGAACAGCAATCTTCCTGGCCCGGCTACAGGCAGGAGGACCTGTTGCCTGAGTGGGTGCAGACTTGCCAATGACGTTACCGCCGGGATCAGCATCTGTCACGCTAAATATACTTTGAGGTGAAAGGCCTCAACAGAAAGGGCGAGGAATCACCTCTCATTGTCTGTACTCTGGGCCACCTTCCTCACTCCCTTCTGCATTTTTTTTGAATGTCGTGGCTAACGGTGACAGAGGAGTCTCTCACCTTGGTGGAAGCATTACCTCTGCCCACTGGGGGTAGAAGAACAACAGGCTGCAACTTATGAGGGCGAAGTTGTTGAGGTTCAGACATTTTGGTTGGGAACTTGAGTATTTGGTTTTGTTCAAAAAATTTTGAAGGCTTTTTGAGTGGGTTGGGGCAGAAAGGCGTCCCATCCCACTGTGTATATGTACTCTTACTTACACGTGAGCCCAGAGACACTGCAATGCTAACCCAAAGGGATTTTCTGTGGCATTGTGGCATGTTTGGGTGTCAGGGTAAGGGCGATGTAATATAGCAAGATGAGGTCATTGTCAAGGGCATCCAAAAACTCCAACCACTTGGTGCGAGGTCTGCAACCGCATAGTGCGAAAAGTCACCAACCCAAAGGACTGTCGACATTACTGCCTGGCCTGGCCAGGAGGTGGGTTGAGATATTCCAAATGGATGTGATTATCTGTGGGCTTGAGATCTTCCAAATGGATGCATTTTTCTGTCTGCATAGTGTGAAATATGGTGAGTTAGCTGCTACTTAGGAAGATGAACAAAGGTTACAGACGAGTTGAATACTGGGTTCAGGGGAGTATAATGGAAAGGGATCTTTGCACTAGCATCCGAGAAAGGATTTTCCCACTGTATATGCACTGTTGTTCCCAGCCTGTGGCGTTATGCAGTCATAGTGTTTGAAAGTCCGGTCTGGTCCGGTCTTGTGACGCCCAGGGGCTTTAACCATAACCACAACCGGTCTACCCTTTTCCCAGAAGTCAAAAAGACTGGACTGGACCGCAAAAGACCACGGTCTGCAGTCTTTTTGTGGTCTTTAGACTGGTGATACAGATGAAACCATTTCACCTGTATAAAATTCAATTTTAACAATTTTACTGATAAAGGTCATCTCTAATAAATACACTACATACAATTGCAATGATACAAAGAGGCAATGCACATACCCGGCGCAGTTGACTAAAAATGCAAATGCGTGGAATCTGAAAATAGGACAAGGCTTTGGAACTGGCAGCAGTACGCGTCGTGACATTATACTTGGATCCTATCTAAGATTCACCTACCATGAAATAGAGCACGAAGAGGTTCTAGAGTAAACACCCAATGCAGGGAGAAGAATTGCATTACTACCAAAGGGTTTAGAAACACATAATGGATTTATTGTGAAAACTTGTGCTTATACAAGAAATACAGAAAAGACGACATAGATGCTTAAACGGCATGTCTGAAACATTGAAAGACTAAACTACACCTAGGTAGTAAATGTACGAAGACTTAGCGTGGCTCACGGCCATTCAGAAAGTCATGTACGGCAGTTCCCGTGTACGCATCAAAGACTGATGCGTCTGAACGTCACAAGTACAAACATGAGAAAAAGACACATTCTATTATATGAAATATAATAAGCACCCCCTGACAATTAAGAAAGACATTTGAAAACACTTTCGGAGTGTCTCCCGACCTCCGTAATGAAAAGACGAGCCAAGACAAGGCATTTTAATTAAAAACTCGGAAGCGACAGAAGGCCGAAGACTATTGGTAAACGCGTATGCATGTGCATCAACGCATCAGGAAACATTAATCATTTTGTGATGTCATTGCAGCGAAGCAGATCCGTCTCCTTACGCCATGTCACACAAGACTCATAATGAATGTGGAGATATCGAAATTCAGTGATCTGGATAGTTATTTTTCACATTTATCAAAACTATGCAATAAATGAGACTTACTGTTGTATGCTTATTGACTGTGAAGTATTTGTTCTCCGGACGTTGATACGCGTTGCACGGGGATGACCGTGAAAGTGCGAAACACGCAAACAAGGATCAAGCGCGTCGGGAAAACCCTAAACACCTAAACACTCACTCACACACACACACACTATCACAATCTCAGTGCACGAGTTCGAGGGCCTTTGGTATTAAGAAATACCACTTTTGTCTTCTTAGGTTAAAGTCTCAAGAGATTTCGTCTCAAAACGGTTTTTTATTATAAGGTGTGGTTTAGAATAGTTCAATAGAACAAAGTATGTCTTTCTGGGAACTTGGTCTCTTAAATGCAAAGTTCTTTGATCACAGTTTCTTTTATTAACACAAAACACGACTTCAATTGACTTTTATGACTCCCGTGAGTTTTTATTATGTCACTATGCTCCAAAACTAAGGGTACGAGTACGCTGTCTCGTCTAAATGATACTGTGTTTTTAAAACCTCTTATTCAAAAGTCTCCAAGTAAGTTGACTCCCAAGCACGCTGGCTTCGTTCACACTGTACTTTTCTGACCACGAAGAAATCTCCTTTTAATTGATTACAACTGTCCACCTCCTAAGTCTCTACTTGGAGTGCAACTAGCTGGTCAACGGGGGGCAATTGCTTGCCTTTTGACCTGCCAGCGCGCTCCTTATATACTCCAGGAACCCCTATCTACGTTTTACATGTGTTTTAATGCGGGATACTTCGGTCCGAATTACAAATATGAAATTTAATGAACATGTGGTATATTTTGTAGTCTATCTCTGTGAACACTACAGATTTTGTAGTGTCGCATCTTTCATTTTCAAACGCATCAGTGTTTGATGCGTACGCGGAGTTAGCCGACGTAGCTATTCTTAGCTTGGCATGATCTCACGTGTTTCTTTCTATGGCCCGGTTTACCGGTTTGACAGATGACATCACAAAATGATTAACGTTTCCTGATGCGTTGATGCACATGCGTACGCATTTACCAATAGTCTTCGGCCTTCCGTCGCTTCCGAGTTTTTAATTAAAATGCCTTATCTTGGCTCGTCTTTTCATTACGGAGGTCGGGAGACACTCCGAAGGTGTTTTCAAATGTCTTTCTTAATTGTCAGGGGGTTCTTATTATATTTCATATAATAGAATGTGTCTTTTTCTCATGTTTGTACTTGTGACATTTAGACGCATCAGTCTTTGATGCGTACGCGGGAACTGCCATACATGACTTTCTGAATGGCCGTGAGCCACGCTAAGTCTTCGTACGTTTACTACCTAGGTGTAGTTTAGTCTTTCAATGTTTCAGACATGCCGTTTAAGCGTCTATGTCACCTTTTCTGTATTTCTTGTATAAGCACGAGTTTTCACAATAAATCCATTATGTGTTTCTAAACCCTTTGGTAGTAATGCAATTCTTCTCCCTGCGTTGGGTGTTTACTCTAGAACCTCTTCGTGCTCTATTTCATGGTAGGTGAATCTTAGATAGGATCCAAGTATAATGTCACGACGCGTACTGCTGCCAGTTCCAAAGCCTTGCCCTATTTTCAGATTCCACGCATTTGCATTTTTAGTCAACTGTGCCGGGTATGCGCATTGACTCTTTGTATCATTGCAATTGTATGTAGTGTATTTATTAGAGATGACCTTTATTGGTAAAATCGTTAAAAGGGAATTTTATACGGGTGAAATGGTTTCATC
>NW_001890013.1:1282-4853 GCF_000143565.1 Laccaria bicolor S238N-H82 | reverse complement strand
ATGATTGATTTGGNTTGGTCGGCCACTGTGAGGATGGTATTCAGTCTTGATATCATCAATTTCATAGCTAGGCTCATCATCCTGGTCTTTTGAAAATGAACTACATTAGTGATACCAAGATATAATAGAGTATGACATACAAGGCTCTGGGTTGCCAACTGTGCTAAATAAAGGAGGACTATCTTCAATTTCTATAGGAGCAGGTTCACTGTCAATGCCTGTGACCATGACTGATCTAGATCCTGAGCTTTCGTCTGGCTGATTCAGAGCTTCAATATCTGAAGGAAATTATAAATCAATAAAATGATGAGGATCAGAGAAATAACATTCGGTACCCAATAGTTGATGACTTGTTTGCATGATTGTCTCTCTCCCACGCAAAATAAGCCCATCTAGCAAGAAATACCTTCATAATGATATTTTTTGTGATAGGATTATCTACTCACCCCGTTCACTCCTCTTCTCTTGCTTTCTCAACTTCTTTTCATAAGCCTTGTCACTCAAGTCATTCTCATGCTTTCGTCGGCAAGAAGTTTGGTGTGCTCCGATACTGCGTGTGTTAAAGGGCAAGTTACAATACTGGCAATTAACCTTTTCTTTTGGCTTCTGACACATCGATTTATGAGCCCTGAGGGCACGCTGGGAATTGAATGTAGACCTGCAAGTTGCACACTCGAGCATCTGAACAAGATGGTGGTGGTTCAGAACCAACAGTTTGTTATCTATTATTGCAATATCTGATGCAGTTGCAATCTGCATTGAAATTGGTAGCAATAACTACGGACCGATCTCAACCGGCTTGGCAGGAGTCAACACCATTGCAATGATCGTTTTGGGTTGAAACCCAGAAGAAACCGGCGTTCTGACATGATTGCAACGCCGGCCAGTTGTAACCGAGAAAAAAAAAGTCCAACATTAATGATACACTACCCCCATTTGATACACTTTTGACTGGCAAATATCTCGCTCAATACTAGGCCGATTTTTACAAAATAAGTTGTAACAAGTAGTACAAACTCATATCTACCACTGTATATAATTTGGATGCATTTGAGGCAGAATTGGCAAAGCTGTGGAGCATACAAAATGGACTGTTTTTCAGAAATAGCCAAATACAGTCAAACCCCTCAATGATACACCCATAATCTTAGTTTTTCTCTGTGAAGTGTGGGTCAAATATTCTGAAATTTGGTATGGTCA
The DNA here is from genome assembly GCF_000143565.1 of Laccaria bicolor S238N-H82. Classification (NCBI taxonomy): domain Eukaryota; kingdom Fungi; phylum Basidiomycota; class Agaricomycetes; order Agaricales; family Hydnangiaceae; genus Laccaria; species Laccaria bicolor. The sequence goes on along the minus strand of NW_001890013.1, from coordinate 3,653 downwards.
TAGAAGGGCATTTATCTGACATTTTCATGTAGTTTTTGTAGAGAAATGTTGTGCTCAAATTTGTTGAAGTTAATTTCTCATTTTGGGTGTATCATTAGCAGGTGGATGACTGTACTTATCTTTATTGTTGGCCAGGCTAACGCTATTTTGATATAATTTATTATATTATTAAAATTTGATAAGAGGATTTGTGACAGCGATCTGATTGTTCGCTGCAATCCACTGTCAGCACCAAGTCAGCACAGCAATCAGCTGGTTTTTTGAATGAGCTCAGATGGTAGGGAAATTACCAGATTGTCATACAAAATTATCATGTAAATAAAAAATGTCAGTTTTGAGCAGGATGCCCGCAGTGAACGAAGGGGCGGGGCAGACGCGACGCGACGCATTGGGTCACGTGATTACATAAACAGTGCGCATGTCTATCTGTGACGGTAATGGGGACCCCATCAAACGAGAAAGGGAAGGAAGTCGAAGGTCCGAAGCAAAGGCAGACCATGTCCTTGTCGGCAACGGTACTAGTCATCACTGTCATTGTGAATCGATTCTAGAAGTTTTTCTTCACGTCAAAGTTATAAATGATCTCATTTGCTACCACTGTCGAAAAAAAAAACTACTTCCAAATATGTCGCGGATGCCAAATGCCATTAATCAGGATATATCTTGCGAAACAACTCTGACAGGGATTGGACAGGGATCAGACAGGGATTGCACTCGTCTTCAATGCATCACATTAGACTGGTGACCCGAACCCTCGATCACGTGCCTTGCATCCCAGCGGCTGCTTGGCGGCCCGGCGCTTTGGGACTGATCAACACGCTGGAAATCAGCTCTACCTCTCTTCGTGGCGATGTTCAAGGGACCTGCCCCCGATCTTCAAAGATCACATACCGCGTCCAGATATGCACACCCCTCTCTTTCCACTCTTCCCCCTGACGTCTTGATTCAAATCCAAACTTTTCTGGAAACAGACGACATCATCTCTCTTCGCAAGGTATCGATCATCCTATTTCCAGAATGTTTAACATTAACGGTTTCCTTATCATTTCTCTTTGAGACCTCTCAAGTCTTGTGCACCGTCACAAAATTGCGAATTGTGTGGATCAACGCCTTGCGCCAAGTGTGTTTGATGCACGGCATAAATCTGTCCACGTTCTACCCACTTGAAAATATTTCGCAAATCGAACTTGAACATGCCGCCTTCTCACCTTTTAGATTTATAAAGTACGCAACGGATAACATCCCCTCTGAAGGAGTAAAATACGCAACGGATAATATCCCCTTTGAAGGAGATATTAAATCCGTTGTGACTCGCATCCTTGAGCCTCGATTACCGCCCGTCATTCCGACGGATGAGGACGTACCCTTTGATTGTCACACTCTTTTGCTTATTCCGGGCGGTCGGTTCTTGTTTACCGATACGATTCAACACGGCGTCGCCCTTTGGGACCTCGGAATTCATGCAGCAATCCCAATGAAACTGTCCCCTCTAGCTGTGCTTCCGACAACAGAGGAATCTTTTGTCAGATTCACCAGCCCAACTCCGGACGGTCACGGCGTTTACGTTTGTGTTGAAGAACAGGTGTAAGCATCTCAGCAATTTTTATTTCTCTATGCTGCACATCCCACACACATCATAGGAACTTGTACACAGACACCCGCGTGTCAATCTACGAAATATACCCATCCTCTGCGGACGTGGCTTTCCGTCTTACCCATTCCTTGAAGGTCAAAGGAGCATTTGATAACGCATACATCTATAGAAACACACTGGCCTGCAGTCATGATAACCATCTCATCACGGTCTGGGATTTTATTCAAAACAAAGCAATCAGTTGGGAGTACAATGCAGTACTTCGACCGAATGGCGTCAGTGACTTTCCAGAAAACAATCACCCCATGTACTGACTATCTATGTTCTACAAGGTTATACTTTATACCGACACCCTCCTTCTCGTTGAATTCGGGAAATTGACTGTCTGGGACGTGCCTGGCTCACTGTATCTGCCGGTTTCGGACGACATGGGGCCTGCGTTTATCCGGCTCCTTCCTAGATCGGAAATTAATACTCCATTGCCAGCTGAATCCTTTCGCGTTTCTCCCCCTAGTCAGTGGCTTTCTGCAGGACAGTCGAGACTCCCTTTCTTTGGATTGTGCAGCCCGACGCCCGACATAGAAGGGGAGGAACTTGATGATGCAAGTGCTTCTATGCGATGCTACACGTTCAAACCTGTTTCAAGCCTTTCCGATAACCCAGAATTGCAGGCGTTTGATCCACAACCAGTGGGCGTCGTGAACTCTTTTCCCATATCGACGATGTCCGAGAACTTTCTACGACATATACGGTTTTGTGGCAAGTCGCTTACCGTAG
>NW_001890013.1:0-1232 GCF_000143565.1 Laccaria bicolor S238N-H82 | reverse complement strand
AAAGACGAGAGCGCAGGTGAGTCTGGGAGACGATGTTGCGATTGACGACGCGGTACAGTATATGTGCTGAATAGATTTGCGTTTGAACGTAAATCGCATATAATGAAAAAAAGCTTAAATGGCAGCTTTCAAACTTGCTACATCCCGCTGACCCTTAGCGACGTAAGGTTTGCGGGACCGTAGAATGTGGTTACTCTGCACCGAACGCAATCCGCAGCCATTGCAAAGCTTCAAAAAAGAAAGGAAAAAGGAGGCAAAAAAAAACAGGACAGGAATGGGAGAGAGAACGCCAGTCGAGAGGGAGGGATCTGTATGTCGTACTACAGCCTTACACCATTAATTCCTTTCGTGATCATGATGAGAGGAACGATTGTTTCTATTAGACCGGATAACGAAGAACTGAAAAGCCTTGACATGAATTAATGACCTAGATATATACTAAAAAACATTTGACAGAGCAAGTAAGCATCGCGCGTTCAAGTTGAAATGTCAAGTACCTCATAACATTTTATTCTCGGCGTTGAGCCAAGCCTTTGGCAAATTGTACCGATAACTTCCATCGCGAAAGAGAACGAAGTAGTGTTCGTGGTTCCAAGGGCTCAAAACAATGTCCTGTCACGGTATGAAAGTCAGCGAGTTGAAACCCATGCCATCCCTTCTAAAGAATTGAAAAACAAACCACAGCATCGCTTCTTGACCTGAGAAGTTCGGCCAGGCCGGCTGGAACGTTATTCCACGCTAAGCAGTGCGTTCCGTTCCTCGTAAAAGTTATTGCCCAGCTATTCGCCTCTTTGCCGAGCGACAATGTTTTGACGTTCGCTCCCCCCACTTCGCCAAGTTTCTTACTGAGGGTCGCGTGCAGATCCCCCCAAACGGTGCGCCCGCCCCAAGGGGTACCGAAAGTAAAAGTACACGACACTATGTTATGTTACATGTTTAAGCCCTCTGGGAGACCTCCCCCCCTCTAGCACCTTCCAAATAAGGAAAGACACGTGATTATTCTGGCCTCCGCCGCTTCCTGCTGTGCCCCAAAGTCTGGCGTTCTTTCGACATTCCTCATCACAAAACCAATCCCCCGAAGGTCGTTCAAGGAGCCCATGACATGTAAGATGGTACTGATAAATAGAATCAGTGCCAGAGAGGTCAATCGGGTGCTGGCAACTTACAACAAAGTTGCACCCTGGTGAGTAACAGCACAGAAGAAGTTCTCAGAAACAGCTCACTCACACCCA
>NW_001890014.1:21537-24557 GCF_000143565.1 Laccaria bicolor S238N-H82 | reverse complement strand
CGACATCATCGCTGGAGCTGTTGCAAATTGGCGTCTGTGAGACGTTGTACGAACATTATGGATTGATTCGTCCAGTTCCCATCCCACAATCACTCTCTGAATTCTCTTGGAAAGATGGACAACGCTTTGGCCGCTGGCTTGGTTTGGACACAGATGGCAAGCCAGAAGTGCGCCGACAATTTGAGGCGTCCGATATAGCCCGGCTTTCTTTGCAGTTTGTCAAACTATTGATAGCTGGCAAATGTCCGTCAAGTGACTGTTGGGATCTTTCACCAAGTAACCGCGAGTCTTTGGTGTTTTCCAAGCGACTAAAATCGGTGTCATTATCTTTTTTCGAACAGATTCAAGCCAACCACCGTTGGATCTTTGTTTTCGACTTCAAGAGTGAGGCGACCGTGCATTGGAAGCTCGCGGTGACTACTGCTGCTGATGTACTTCTGGTCTGTAGACTTGATCCACGTTATAGGGAGGCTGATATTGCCCGCTTTTTGATAGAGCGTGGGGTGCCTTTCCGTACACTGGTATGGAAAAGTATCATGTCTAACCCCCCCCCTAGTATGCCCATCATCTATCAGCTCCCTTCTCATGGCCCCCATTATGTTTTTAGCAAGCGCGATTTTGATAGTTACATTCATCTCCGAGAGATTCTGGTCCGTCAACCACGTATCCGTGCAGCTTTGCTTCGAGGGGGGATGTCATGGCGGTTAGTCATCAGCTTTATGCATGCTGACAAGGTATTGGGTGGTCCTGTGGGTGGTGGACCCATGCGAGAAGTTTATCACCCTTCTGGGAATATGCTTGTCGACGATGACCTAACAGATTTGGAACTGGACTTGTTGTGCGGTACATACATTTGTCACACAGGTACGTAATTATACATCGAGCGGGTCAGCCACTGAAGATCATTCTCCTTTCCAGGAGAAGGTCCCGTCATAGCATACAAATCTTGGTTTCCACCAGCTATTTTGTTTGAGAAAAGAGACTGCGCGGAAAACTATGGCCGATGGACTGAGTACCGGGAAGCCAGATATAGGCGTCGTCTATTGGATATAGAGCAACATGGAGCTCAACCAGAGCCTGTGTCAAGATGGCGGGACCAGTTGAGGGGTTTCAAAGAGACGCGCTCCCTCAATCAAAACATGGAAAAGCTGGCACTTAACTTCTTGAACGAGCATCATCCTGACATGGCACACCTCACATGTGAATGGATTTCAAAAGAAAAATAAGGGCACTGAGTACCGTATTTTACATCTTGCAATTGATTTGTTTTCGTGGCCTTTATTGATTTGATTTGTTTTAAGTTCTTCAAGCCAATTTAGAGACGTGCAGGCAGGCTCAATTGATCCAAGGCAAGTTACTTGGCATCTCCTCAAGCTGACAAGAGTTCATTAATTAGTTCCTCGGGGTTTGCCGGTCTGAAAGATTGCATTTGCGAGTGCCGTTCGCACTGTGTCAAATTTAGAGGCTTCAATCGCAATTCAAAGGCATCTATGCTTTGAAGTATCCGAGATGTCCATAACCGAGTCGTCATCATTCACATGGAGGTTCGTATGAGCGGTTGGACTATGAGTAGAGTCGAGGCTGGTGCCCGTGCGGGAATGACCGCTCCAGACGACGTCAGTGATTGCGACAACATCTTGCGGAGATGTGCCCCATGTAACGGTAGGAATGATATCGGATGTGGGGAAGTCAACTTCAACGTCAAACTTGGCGCCTTTGTCAGTTTTGAGAGATCTCCCACTCATCTCCTTTCGGAGAAAGGGGGCGATTGCGAAGACAATTGAAGGTGGCTCTGGCACCGATCCGAGTAAACCGTGAAGTTTTTGCCCTGAAATGTAGCGAGGAACGAGTGAAGGATCAGGGCGCGGGCGTGTGACAGTGTAGGTAGAAATCACTCACTCTTTTTCAACCACAACAGTCGCCGGCCCTCTTCCTTTTCCCCACCCACCACTTCTTGAAAACTCTATCGGCATCAGCGTGACAAGCTCCCGCTCGCTTCCCGCGCGGGAGGACTCCTCCGCTCCAGAGCAAGACACGGAGTGCGCGGGTGAGTTTATCCCACCCACCCTCGCGTTTTGCCCTCAGGTTGGATCATTCTGTCGCTCGCTACGCAAATCGTATCTCTCTGTGTGTGCAAGGACATTACTGCTACTCTACCTACCTAATTACTTGTCTCCCCACGCACGTAATGTGCTTGCCCATACCCTAGAGGCCCTCAGCCTGATACAAAGACGCGCTTCGATAGAGCGTTCCTTGGCGTATATGGGACTCACAGCCAATACATCCATGGTGGAGATCAAGATTGACAAGGTCTTCATTAGTTTATCTATGAACAGTCATACAGAAGATCTTCGATCTACCGCCAAAAGTGTACTTGCTGCTAGGCCTGATGCTGGTGTCGTTGCCATAATTGTTCCAGGACCTGGCCTTATCAAGTAACACGCAGAGGCGGCACCTCTCCGCCATCTAACGGGGCGGCCTATCGTCGAGCTCCTCATACTGGTTGCTGCAACTGTCTGACTTAAGCCGACGTTCATCAGTATCCTAAGCATTCGCGCATGGCAAGATTGCACGGCGGGAGAGGGTGCAGGAATTGAAAACCTTTGGAAGGACTCGATTTTTTGAGCAAAGGACCCACTTTGGTGGCTCGACTTCCACAATCGACGCATCCCGGGCCGCGTCCACTTCGGCCACATCCAATCCTCCTACCAGCGTCCCATCCAAGTCCCATCTCCCCCTCGCTATCATCAAACACCCACCTCCTTTGCCCGCTTTCCCTCAGACTGACGAGTCGGACGCATTTACTGCGCTTCATGCTCAACATCCTCGGATTAAGCTCCTCATTTGCACTTGCACCTGCTACGTCACTTGCTCCATAAACTTCATATGGAACTTACACCTGGACCGTCACGCGTCACCTTTGTGACTTTCGTTGTGGATTTCCAAAGCAAAATACTCTGCTCTTGAACTTCAAGTTCTGCAGGTTTCGTAATAGCAAGTCAGAAGTTAAGGCCTTAAGA
>NW_001890014.1:11152-19984 GCF_000143565.1 Laccaria bicolor S238N-H82 | reverse complement strand
CATGTTCGTGTGCTCTCTTTCTTATCATCATCTTTAACTTCAACAATTAAAATTTTAATTTACTTAGGCTGTGCTAGCGGCGGTTCTGAACTGCTCTTCCCGGCGGTTTCGAACTGGAAACTGACAGGAGGCTTGACTCGGAGTCGACGCAGCAAACTTTTGGTCGCCGCAGTACGTCAGATAAACAAGATGTCGCTCATTGCGGTCGGAGAGACGTCACCCTTTCCTCAAGTACCTTCATCCTCTTCTTTTGCCAATATCAGTCTCAAATGTTCCCCCGACCGGATCGTCAATTCAAAACTAGAAGTCCACATATCATCGTTTATGATCTTCACACACCTACTGTACAAGCCACCATCATTGTCAGTTATGCCAACATCGGAAGAGCCTATGGAGTACGTGAACATTGTTCCGTCAATATAACAGGTGGAGAGGTAACGAAAACTACCGTCCCCACCTATTGTAGTATCGAATTTCAAATGGCATGACGCTCGAAGAAATCAATCAATGGGTTCCCTTGCCACGATCTCCTCAGAGCTTATCTGGACCACCCTCCCCGAGCTCAATGTGATATTGCTACTCGTTCTCTCAGTTTCGATTTCGCTGATAATAGTTAATATAGCTTTGCCGTTTTGTCTGGAATTGTGGCAGACAGTCCCGAACAAAGTATTGGTCAAGCGGAATTAACCAGTCGCGTCCACTGACTCAGTCTCCATTGAATGAGATTTGTTCGAACCGCAGTTGTTCCTGCGCAGCATTTTGATTGATTTGAACCGTAGTATGTAGTCATTTTGTGTCATTGAATCTCTATAAAGTGCGAAGTGGTGCGCAGGGGTTTTAAGTTCCCACCTTTGCACAATTCGGCCCCTCACAATGTCTACCCCAGCAACCTTTTCAGCAGAAGATCGGCCATACGCTCTCCAATTGGGTCCTAGAAAGAAACCGTCAGCCCGCCCTATCTCAATTTGAACAAGTGAGAATTTTGAATATGGTTTCCTCTAGGAGTGGGGCAGACCCCCTTGTTCATTATGGACGCCATTTTGGACGAACGGTCCACGCCTTGTGCAATATCCACGCATTAATCAATAACGGAATACTAAGACTAGGAGAGTTGGCGGATCGGCCAGAGGAATCTTTCAGCGCCGAGTAATGACATTCATCTCGGTCCATTGAATCCGCATTCACTCTGCGATACAGGGAGAGGCACGAGCACAAGATATTTTTGACTTTGCTCGAGTCAGTTCCAGGTCTGGAGGAGCGATTGGTAGCTGGTTCCGACGACGAAGCCGGAATTGTGGCAGAGCTTGTAAGTTGCGTGTCCATTCAATCGGCCTTCTTCCTTGATCAATAATGATGTTCTAAAGCTTCGAAAGGGTGCCTCGGGTGCTCGAGGCGATGATACCAAGAGCCTGAAGGGTGCTGTTCTAGAGTGGATCGCTCCAAAAGGTCAAGCTCTCAGTCCTCCCCTTTCACGCAATGTGAAAGTTGACCGCGGGTTTAACCACGAGCTCACAGGGGCGCTTTTGTGCCCTACAAACTTGAACTGGTCTGATCTCGAGTGAGCGTTTCTTTTTCGAGTGAATGGCCCCCGCTCTGCTTATATCCCTTCCATCTGAGAACAAAGAATAAACTGCAAAGCGGAGAATTAGTTGTCAGCGGAGATCAATGGCCAATCTTCCTATATGCCGGCTATAAATACGACCCCACAGATCCCTGGAGAGGTCTACTTCGTAGCTCCATTTTGACACGCGTATGCTTCTTACTCTTTCCAAATTTGGCGTTCACTTATTCGTTGTTTTGAAGGCATTTAAATACGTATTTACCTCACCCAGTTCTGTCGACAAAGAACCGAAGGCTACGAGGTCTGGAAATGCCCGTCTTCATGGCATGAGGTGTGTCACTCCTGGATCGATTGCCTATATTGCTACTCAGGTCTGTTCAAATCAAATATACCAACTCTTTTCAATTACAATATCAATAAACTTGACTCACAGGTGCGCTTTGCCCTGACATCATCTCCGGTCTTTTCTCGCACGGACACCGTGACGGACACCGAAAGATTTTACACCAGCATTCTCGAATTGCTTGAAGACCCTTACGAAAGTCAGGAAGTTCATGATCTCTATGTTTGGTGGAACAGGTACGTACTACTTCAAGTTCACAGTACAGATGGGCTCATCGGAGTGCATAGGCAGGTGTTCCCTTCCTACTCCGCTGCGCAGCGGACCATTGCAAAAGACAGCGCGTTGGCTAAAATCAGGGAGAAGCGCGCCATGATGCGAGCTCGAATTGAGGCTGGTCCCTCATCAAATACTTAAACAGCCGAGGCTTATGCCCCTGCCCTTTTCATGGACTTGTACATAACTTTGTAAGGCATTACAAACTGTAAAAATGTTATATCGTAGTTTGCAAGTTGCACCTCGCAGTCAGGGTTTAAAATTTTGGCAAAAGCCTATTGAAAGGTTGCAGTGATACATAATTTCAGCAATCATTGGGAAGGAATTACAAGCACCATATAGATTATCTGAGCTGGTCTCGCTTGGTGTCTGTTTTTTTTTGCTTCTCAATGAAAGCCTGTAGCGATTCCGATTAGGTTAAGGATGATCAAAGCGAGCACAGGACGATGTTAACCGAAGATCTGTGGCAAAAATTTCGGCGATTGGGTGGTTCATAATGCCAATAACGAATTACCTGGGCCTGAATAAGGCCGGAAATCAGATTTCTCTCTTGAGGCAGTTGCCATACAATACACCTTTCTCCGATTACTGCGGTGGCTGTCGTCTCTCATCACTGCGGATATATCAATCGGCTAGATATAAAACCCATACATGATAGGCCAAGAATATTTATTACTGTGCAAGACGAGCATTTGCTGCAGATTTTGCGGCAAGCAAAACAATATTTTGACAGCTTTGCACATGCGATTATTCTGAGGTAAATAACAAATAAGTACGCCGTTTGACATTCAGTTACAAATCTTCTGGTAGTCTTCCAATTAATTATCTGGGCTTACCATAATTATTCAAATCGTGAAGGCTGCCACCCGTGACGTTCAATATAAAGCCTTAGATAGGAAGCTGGGGATTACTCTTTCGACGAAGAATTGCCGTGGAGAGCCGCAAATATGCCGTTTGACATTCAGCTACAGATCTTCCGGTCATTATCTGAGCTTGCCATCATTATTCGAATCGTGAAGGCTGCCACCTGTGACGTTCAATATAAAGCCTTAGATAGGAAGCTGGGGATTACTCTTTCGACGAAGAATTGCCGTGGAGAGCCGCAAATATGCCGTTTGACATTCAGCTACAGATCTTCCGGTCATTATCTGAGCTTGCCATCATTATTCGAATCGTGAAGGCTGCCACCTGTGACGTTCAATGTAAAGTCTTAGATTAGAAGATGGGTATTACTTATTCGATGAAGATCTGCCCTGGAGAGCCGGAATTATGGCGTATGACATTTAGCTGCAGATATTACAGTCGTTGTCTGAGCTCTCCATACTTTTGCAGATTGTGAAGGCTGCCATCCAAGCCCTCCTCTATAAAGTCTTTCAAACAAAGCTGGTGATTACTTTTCCGGCGGAGAATTGTCGTGAAGAATCAGTGATATACCGCTTGACAGTCCTTCCGCGAACTTCCATTCATTAAGCTTTCAACAATAACTATCCTCCTATATATTTCTATTCAATGTCGACTATCATTCTTGTATTTTTTGGGCCGAATACATACTTTACAAAAGTAGATACGGCTATATCATAACAAAGTCAATTCCCTGATGGAAATTTCGTATGCGTCCGGATTTCTTCTTCGATTTCTTTGCAGTAGGCGACATTTGATCGGCCATGATTATGAGTGCGAGAGATGACAAGGGAAGACACGACGGCCCGGGGGCAGTGTCAGGGCGTCTGTCATTTTAAGCAATTTGCGTGGTATCTAAAGCAAGGGGGTGCCTGGATTAATATTCCCGGGGCTGTTTTGACTGAGTTGTGGTGCGCACCGAGAGAAGTTGAGATAGAAAATAGTCTGGAAGCTCTCCAGTTCGCATAACTCCAGCAATGGTGCGTTTTAGCTGGATTGTAGTTGTGGTGGTGGTCGTCCAAGTCGAAATTGCAATTAGTCATCTCTGCAGTTCCCGTGTGCGTTTCGAATACACAAAATCATATTCTACATCCTAAAAAGCAGGGAACGTCCGTACGCTACTCAGTCCTTTCCTATCAATAAGTAACAAGGATTCACGTCGCAAAAATCCCGATAATCTTGAACATCGGCACACTCTGTCCTTCCTCACCCAACAACTGACATTCCACGAAATGCGAGCCTCGTCCAACATAATGGTCGATCATCTTCAACCTACAAACAAATATTCAATTATCAGCGGGGTGCGTGGGTGCAAAGAAAAAAGAAAAGAAAAGAGAACGTACGTAGGTATAGCATCCCCAATATCCGCCGCATTCTCAATAACCTTCGCACCCGCATAATTATCATCAACCCAACACTCAACCGAACTCCCCTCTCCAACAAAACCCACCGGCTCCCTCAAATAATACACCCCAATATCCCCACCTCCAATCTGTATTGGTATCCTCAACTTGCTCGTCGGAAGCGCCGAATGCCAATAATGCGCAGCCGTAATCAGGGCATCCCCACCACTCCCGCTCGGATGGTGTGCGTACCACCCTAAGCCGTAGAACAACGACGGTGGTAAGGGGTTGATGAGATCGTTTGCGAAAACGCAGAACGGTGCGATCTCTTCAAAGGGCCTGTTCCCGTTTGGTCGGGTATTGATTCGGCCAGAGGGGACGGTGAGGAGCTGGGGTGACGAGGAAGAGGAGGAAGACGAATCCCCTCGGTCTTTCATAGCTGCCATCTTCTTTTCTACAGCTGCGTCAACGGCTATATCACCCTTTTCTGGCTCAGGGACTCCAGGGCGCTGACCTATGCCCCCAAAGAGCCCATGGGCGTCGCCTGCACTTCCTTCAGACCCTGCGGTGTGCACTGGGACAGCTTCGTAAGACGACCCAGTAGCCACGCTCCACGCCGTACATATCTGGCTCTGGAATTACGCCACGAGTATCTCGGAGATAAGTTCATGCCCCGCAGGGCTGGCAAGGACAGGATCAACAAAGTCCTTCTGGACAGACTTGGGGTCACGCATGTAATCAGGGAAGAGGGCAGATTTGACAGAGACGTGTGGGACGTCGTAGAATTGTGCGACGATGTTGTGCCAGTGGTCTGGTCCTGCTAAACCGTATGTTTGGTGTGTTTGTGGTGAGAAGTGGCCGAGGAGGAGGACGGCGTGTTTTTCGGGCCTGATGAGGATGGAGCGGATGAGGATCTCAAAGTGGTCCGTCATGTCTTGGTTCCTGTGGGATGGGTTGGTCTCGATGCTGACGGGAGAAGGGGAGAAAGAGGAAGGTAGAGATTGAATGTAAAAGGAAGTTTTGAATGGGAGAAGTTGAAGGATGAAGAACGCCAAGACCCAAGATGAGGACGAAGCGGAAACAGAAAGGAGACATGCAGTAAAAAACCAAAAGAGCCGAATTCAACACGAAATCCTTGGTCGCAATATATAGAAGAAACGAAAAGGAAAAAAAAAGCGGAAGGACGTTCCACATTCTAACTGGGAAAAGTTTAGAGTACGTAAGATCGTAAAATGAGGACAAAGCGGAAAAACAGAATAGGATGACGACATACGAGCCCCAATGGGCAATAAAAGCCAAAGGAGTCGAGCCCGAGACTGCAACTAAGCTGAAGTAAAAGCCGAGAGGACGAACGCAAAACATTCAATTGGACACAATCGAAAAGAAGCAAAAAAGCGGTCACATTTCAATGACAAAAGGGAGACCCCAACTTCCAGGAAAAGGATGAAAGTAGGCCTGACAAGAAAGATATAGGAAATGAAGCCAAAGTCTAGACGCAAAGAAAGGGAAAGAAAGGAAGAAACATGGACAGGATGCCCTCCAAACGCCGCTCGGTGGGTGGGTGAGGGGACACCTGGAGGTTATCAACAGGACAACTAAACCAAAGTCAACGAAATCGGAGAAAACGCGACAAGAAGAGAAGAAGGGATTCCGCGCCATGGGTTCCCAAAAAAGAACAAAAGGTAGGTCACAACGGCTCGTCGCGCTCAAAGAAAGGATAAAAGAGAAACGAAAAGGAAGGACTCTCCTTCCAGGGCTTTCAACAACAACGTAAGAAGAAAAAAAAGTAAGAAACATGCACAGGCTGCATGCCAAACACAGCTGGACGCCCAGGGGACGATCAAACCAGAATCACCGTAACCGAAGAAAGACGCAAGGAACCGCGAAAAAAAAAAAAAAAAAAAGAGAATAAAAAGAACGGAAGGGTCACACGTCCGCGCCATGCCTTCCAAAAAGGAGCATAAGAAAGTACGGTCACAACAGCTCGCGCGCTTGAAGAAGGACAAGTTCCCCGACCCACAACGAAGCGGACGCGAGGGTAAGGGGATCGGAAGTGAAAATAAACACGACAACGCCATCCGTCAAACTCGACGTGGGGCATTTCTGGGAAATGGGAAATGGAGGAGCGTGGGATGGGTAGGGTAAACTCCTTTCGTGAAGAAATGGTTATGAAGAAGACGGGAGTGGTCATAGCTGAAGAAAAACCTGACGGAAGAGAGAGCCACAATGAGACCCCACGGTAGAAGATAACTGAACAAATGAGCAAGATAGGATGGCCTTGTGGGCGGCTACCCTTGCTTGGTGTGGGAAAGTCCATGTTATGGGCGGGGTGACGATAAGGCGGCAATGAGGTGTGTGATAAAAAGGGTGGGCGCAAGGCGGTCGATAACGAACAGAAGCAAAAAGAAAGAAAAGGGTCATACGAAAGAAACAGACAAGAAACCAAAGAGAACCGAAAGAAACGAAAAGAAAACGTACGGTTCATCCTCCGTATCCAGCTCAATAATAATCAAATCCGTCTGATCCGGGAGATGGTGCGAGTTACAATGGCCAAAGTATCCCGAATTCGTGTGTCGCAGGGCGCCGTTTGTCAGTTCCGTAGCTGGGTGTGGAAAAACGGTGTTCCACCATTGGAAGAAGTGGGATGGGTAGCATGTAGGGGAGATAGGGTCGTCCCCTGCTCCGTGGCATGCTGACACTGTGTAGGCGGTCGTATGTGAGTTTCTGGGTGGAAAGAGGAAGGGGAAGGAAAAAGAAGATACACACGCGAACCGCCCAAAACAAAGATAGTACACTCTGACCCGCCAGCGCCTCATTCAACACCCTCTGAATCCTCGCACCGCTGACCAGGTGCATCCCAAGTGCATCCTGCTCTTCGAAAGCGTAACTGCGCCATCCTTTGCGCCGATCTTCCCCCGGACAGCAACTGGGACGAAAGTCGAATGCGCTTGTGATGAATTGACGGGTTCAGCCGAGTTGGGGTAATCCTTGGCTTTTAGATCTGCGTTCAAGTAGTTTGGTATCGATGAAGTCGATTGGCATTAAAAGGAGGAGGATGGAGAAGACTGGGAGACGTCCTTAGAGAAGAGGAGGGGGGGAAGGAGAAGAAGGGGAAAGACAGCCCATTATGGGTGAGCTGGGAGAGGGAGGAGAGATGCGAAGAGTTCCAACGAAAGAAGGAGTGTGAAAGCAACAATCTCAAGTCCAGTGTGTGACGCGTCCATAGGTTTAATACGCCAACGTGACCAACCACGGCTTGCTGGGTTGCCTTTATCCTTACAATGAACCAGTTGAACTCATTTATTCTGTGATATCAAGCGTCGAGATATGGCTGAGGGTCTACAACGTTGGCGATGTTCTTTACGTTTGTTTTCAAGTAATAGGTTCTTTGCTCATATCATGCTAGATTTATACCCCAGGCGTTCTTGCGAGTAGCGGCAGGTGGGTAACTTTGAAGGATCCCACATCGCTGCGTACTATGGTAATGGAGTAATGGAACAAACGGCAATGCTAGCCTTGGGTGCGTTTATATTTTCCACTGCAACCGCCGGCGGATGATCCTGACCCACTAACAAAGGTCTACAAAAGATTGCGGGCAAGAAGACTCCCTGGCGGGAAGCTTTTATGAATACTTCTTGGATCCATCCTGCTATACAGCCAGTACACCACCGGGGATTAGGCCACCCATCGATTCTGCTTGATCTTTTGTGGTCAGGTCTGACTCCAGCTCGTCTGTGTTCATTAACACCATCCAGTACGACAAGATTGCCGGATGTTCTGGAAGAGGTTCTCGTGAATCGTTAACCAGCTCGACGCGCGGGTTCATAAGCCAGCATGCACGGAATTCTACTTGGCACTACCTGCCATGTTAACTTGACGGGAAACTCGCCAATCTCACATCCTTTTCCGTGCAAAACCGCGAGCGCATCTCCTGTGTGCCCTTCGGCACTTGAGGCCAGTCCAGATGCTGAGCGCTGATCGATGATCTCCCATCCACAAGGCTCCTCCTTCCCAACAATTTGACGACCTGATCATTCCCGCCAGCAGCTCTTCAATAACAATCGAACCTCTGTGGACATGTCTGCCAAAGTGGGCCGAGACCCCACTGAATCGACGATGACCGCAGCATCTTCTTGAGGTTGTTGCCTTCCACCATTCTTTCTAGAGCGTCGTGTCGTCCGGCAAGCTGGAGAATCTGTGGAGTGGGATGAAGAGGGGCTTGAGATTGTGACGTGAAATGTGAGTGGGCGAGAAAGGACAGTACGCGATGATATGAAGAATCTGGGAATGACCGAGAGCCGTCACGGAGGAGTTCCCAGAGGTCCAACGGGACGAGTCATTCTGCCGGTTGCTTTAAGTTATCATCTTGACAATCGACGTCGAATGCACATGGAGCGCCTGACGATGAGGAT
>NW_001890014.1:0-7846 GCF_000143565.1 Laccaria bicolor S238N-H82 | reverse complement strand
CCACCCTAATCATCACACATTTCATGCCGTCTTTTCATCACACCCACCCAAAAGACGGACTTTTCCAAGTAAATCCATAACGAAGCTGCAACAGAGGCAAACGAGCAAGATGGGATGGCCCCTTGGGCAGCTACCCTTGCTTGGTGTGGGAAAAGTCCGTCTTTTGGGTGGGTGTGATGAAAAGACGGCATGAAATGTGTGATGATTAGGGTGGGCGGACGGTCGCAACGAATAAAAGCAAAAAGAAAAGAAAAAACATGTGGTGTGAAAGAAAGGGCAGAGAAACGAAAAAAAGGAGCCGAGAACAAGCAGAGAAACAAAAGAAAACGCACGCACTGCTCAATGATAAGGGCCGTCCCGCACTGACACGGCATAGTTGTACGTGAGTTTGCGGGTGTGGAAAGAGGAAGAGGGAAAAAAAAACAACGGACAGAAACAACGGACAGATACCCGAACCGCCAAGAACAGAGATAGTAACACTCTGACCTGCCAGGGCCTTATTCAACACCCTCTGAATCCTGAGGCTTGCGCCGCTCTCTGGAAAACGTAATAGCACCATACTTTGCGCTGATCCATCCCTGGTGCTGTAACTTGGACAGAATTCAAAGGGGAAGTTGGGAATGACGCGTGAATTAATGATGGGTTTGCTTGAGTTGAGGGATTTCTTGACTTTAAGATCTGCGTTGGAGTAATTTGGTATCGATGAGGAGGAGTGGGAGGAGGAAGTGGATTGGCGTTAGGAGAAGGAGGATGAAGAAGACAGGGACCCAGATGCGTGAAGGAGGGGAAGAAGGGGAAAGGGAGCCCGTTGTGGGAGGGAGAAAAGATGCATTGTGCGGAAGAATGATATGTATAATCGACAAAGTGACTGTAGCTATGGTGTATAACAGCAAACCCAATCAACACCAATCATAGACTGATCAAAGTCAACTGTAGCAAAGCCAGACCGAGAAATGATAAGAATCTTGAGAGGTGTGTGCAAATTGGCCTCCTTTGGCACCCACATAAAGGGGTTTTGCTCCCGAGAAGAGATAATCCAGTCTGAGTCTGCCAGATCCCAAGCAAAGCGCGCATCTCCATCACTCAAAATACCTGTCGACACATTCCATACCCGTACTGACTCGTCATCCGAGCCGGACACAATCCGTGTCCCATCACTTGAAAATGCGACCGATTTGATATAGTCATTGTGGCCCTTGAGCTCCTTCAGCTCCTCACCGGTCGATGCATCCCACACCCGCACAGACCTGTCATTCGAGCCAGACACAATCCGTGTCCCATCGCTCGAAAGTGCAACCGATGTGACAGAGTTAGTGTGGCCCTTCAACTCCTTCAGCTCCACACCTGACGATGCATCCCACACCCGCACAGAGTTGTCCAACGAGCCAGACACAATGCGTGCCCCATCGCTCGAAAATGTGACCGATTGGATATGGCTAGTGTGGCCCTTAGCTCCTTGAGCTGCACACCTGTCAATGCATTCCACACCCGCACAGAGCAGTCATTCGAGCCAGACACAATCCGTGTCCCATCGCTTGAAAATGCGACCGAGTTGATATCTTCAGTGTGGCCCTTCAGCGCCTTCAGCTCCACACCTATCGATGCATCCCACACCCGCACAGAGTTGTCACGCGAACCAGACGCAATTCGTGTCCCATCACTTGAAAACACGACAGAATTGACCGACAAAGTATGGCCCTTCAGCACCTTCAGCTCCACACCTGTCGATGCATCCCACACCCGCACAGACATGTCCCACGAGCCAGACACAATCTGTGTCCCGTCACTCGAAAATGCGACCGATTGGATATGGCCAGTGTGGCCCTTAGCTCCTTGAGCTGCACACCTGTCAATGCATTCCACACCCGCACAGAGCAGTCATTCGAGCCAGACACAATCCGTGTCCCATCGCTTGAAAATGCGACCGAGTTGATATCTTCAGTGTGGCCCTTCAGCGCCTTCAGCTCCACACCTATCGATGCATCCCACACCCGCACAGAGTTGTCACGCGAACCAGACGCAATTCGTGTCCCATCACTTGAAAACACGACAGAATTGACCGACAAAGTATGGCCCTTCAGCACCTTCAGCTCCACACCTGTCGATGCATCCCACACCCGCACAGACATGTCCCACGAGCCAGACACAATCTGTGTCCCGTCACTTGAAAATGCGACCGATGTGACCGGGGAAGTATGGCCATTCAACTTCTTCAGCTCCACACCTGTCGACGCATCCCACACCTGCACAGACTTGTCATACGAGCCAGACACAATCCGTGTCCCATCACTTGAAATTGCGACTGATGTAATTGGTGCTCCAGCTGATATGGTCATCAATGGCAAGTCAATAACGCCTTTGGTATGTGTAAAGGCAGGGATGCAAGTGAATTGGTTTTTCCAGTTCCGAGAGAGACTGGTGTTCCGTGACCATGTTGCCAACGCTGAGATGTACAGGTGCGGCGTCGATTTGGCAGCCGGGCTCCCAGTGAAATAAGTAGCGAAGTTGGCAGCTTCACCAATGTCACGCGCCAATTCTAAAAAATCGTTCCCGCACTAGTTGACAGCATTAGTTGTTGCAGTACGGCTCAAACTTTACAATTCATACCTTCAAGGCCCACTCACGTGCACGTTGAAGCATCGGAGTGCATTGATTGCGTAGTCCAAGCAGGTTCATGGCCTCAATCCAGAACAGGACACGAATTTGGAGAAAATCCAAAATGAGGCCACGAAGGTTATCGGTCTTGATCAACTGGGGCAAGTGGTGAGTCCAGTGCCGGACTGAGTATCTCAGAGCAGCACTAATGTTTTTGTTGACCTCTTCAGCAAGTGCGGCGTTATCACTGTCGAACAGGAAGGATGACGGTATTTTGCCCATGTTGAATCGCAAACCAGAATCAGACTTCTTATCAGAACCAAACTTCATGATGTGGAAGCAAGATTCGGCAAGAAGATTGTGATGGGCAGGTTCGTTGCATGAAAATGCAAAGTACTCCTTGTCCAAGGTGAAGTTTGACCGTGCTGGATCAAAAACGAAGTCAGGAAAGGAGGCATGGTACCAAAAAACTCGACCGTCTTGGGAATAAAGCACAGCGTGGAGATCGTCCAGAACAGCCTTGGCAAGTTCATTGTCGCTGTCCGCGACGAGCGCAGCAACGGTGGAGGTGGATGTGCGTTCAACCGTACATAGGAAGGTATAAAGGATGCGCAACCTGCAAATCAAGATCTCTCCCTCAAACGGCGAAAAGGTGTCGCATATAATTCGACGGTACAATTCATCAATCAAGAATGTAGCCTTGCCCACGGAAACTGGTTTATCTGAATTGGAAAGGAGGTTCTTGAGCATCTTTGTCTGCTCACCAACAGTGATTGAGCGACGTGGAATCAAGTACTTTACCACAGTTGCAGCGTAGATGAAGAGACCATCAGCCCGCCGCTCAAGCTCGGTCAGCTCGGGAGTGCCATCAAGCTTCTTCAGCTTGTTTTTCAAGTATATCCTGATGTCTGACCTGGCCTCCTCAATCGGCACATCTTGGAGACGACAGACGGCCTCGGACGTGAATGCCTTGCAGCGCTCAACGAGTTCAGGATCTGACCGGCTTGTCACAAGAAACTTGAGACCTCTTAGGTCGTATTTGTCGATCGTGTGGAGTAGGTCGCCTAGAAAAGCCGATCCTCCTTCGCCTTCAATCTCATCAAGAGCATCGATGACGATGAGGTACAGCCGCGGTCCTATACCCCGTGTGCTTTCGGACTGCTGCCAAGGCCCGACAAGAAGATCCGACAGCTGGGTGGCAACATCGAATTTAACAGAGTCGAATTTGTCGGCAACATGCAAGGCGTCTGCATACGATTTGCATTTCCGAGCAAGCTGGTAGGCGATGGTGGGGAGGATACGGGTCTGGGCTCGCGTTTCTTCGAATTGTCGGGAGCAGAAAAAGTTGCCGCCCAAGACGGTATGTTGGTTGGGATTGGCATCTTGCTCGAACACTTTGGCTATGGTATATGCAATGGTGGTTTTGCCAGATCCAGCTTGACCGGTCAGCCAGAAGACACGCGGGCTGGCCGATGAGCAATCGTGCGCCCATTTCGTAATGTCCTCCAATATCTTGACACGTGTTCCGTCCGTGCACGCTTCACGCTTCAGGCCATGTCCTTCAAAGACGGTTCTGTGATCAGCCTTCTCGGAGGGATTCAAACGCTGCAGGGACTCTCTCTGTACAACTAATCAGCGCAGATTGCAGACCAGGGAGCTTAAATACTTACCTTGGTACCATCTTGTATTTGACTCGCCGTTTGCTGGATGCTGATCGTCATTTCGAGCTGGGAACGACGAATGTGAATATACAGAACCTTATAGAATGAATGGTACGCACAAACCAAGACGTCGTCGCCTCTTCGACTCGTTGAAAAATTTGTTGGATCTTCGTCCCATACGCTTCGTAGTCTACTACCTTTATAAGAAGTGATTCATCGGCCAGAACCTTTAACTTCTGCATTTCTTCCCCAATGATCCTGGATGGTGACATGTTCGTTATGGTATCATATTGGTGCACGAAAGACGACGTACTTTTTGAAATTCTCCATCGCCTCCTCGGCGGCCTTACCGCTAACTTCCTTGCTCTCCACAGTCAGGAGTCTGTTTGCCGTTCTTTCGAGAAGTTGTACAAGCCCGTCTTTGTTGCTTCCAACCCCCTGATATAACAGTCAACCAGCGCCCAAAAGATAAAAAACAGACGACAACCTACATCTTTTATTTCGATGATCACTTTAGCGATGGAGAATGCCATCTGGACCGGATTTGCACTGACACATCCCGGGACCTTCTTGAGGAGCGTTTCCGTGAACCGCCCAGCCACTTTAACACCCTCTTTTGCAGACGCCTTCCAATTCGAGGTCTGAGGTTGAGTGTTCGGCGAGACTGGTCCTGCAACAGGAGTCAACGTAAGACTGGCTTCGCGGTTGTCCCCTTCTACACGAGTCCGATATCAACCTCTTAGACACAAAGCCTCGGCAAATCTCATCTCACCTTGACCCACAGCGGACTCCTGCAGATCTGGAACACTTGACGAAGGTCTTGCTGACTGGGAGGGGACGGTAGGATCTGGAGGATGAGCTGAATCGGCTAGGTCTGCGAGGTAGGGGTCCAGGACAGTACATACTGTTATTCAAGATAGCATTGCCGCCTGGACACCAGTTAAGTCACCGTCGATAACGCTAAGATGGAGCCAATAGTATACTTACTTGAAGCCGTCGGCTCTGCATTTCCTGCATCGGTTGCATGGTGAGCGCTTGATGCGGAAGAGACAGTGGAATTCGACTGGTAAGCCGAGTCGTTGGCAGAATTGGGTCGCTTGATCAGATCTCGAAAGAGTTTTCCTATGCCTCTGGATTTCTTCCTCGATTTCTTTGCAGTGGGCGAGATTTGGTCGGCCATGACTATGAGCGCGAGAGATGACGGCGGGGCAGTGTCAGGGCGTCTGTCATTTCGTGCAACTTGCGTGGTATCTGAAGCAAAGGGTGCCTGGATTAATACTGGGGGTGTTTTGACTGAGTTGTGGTGCGCACCGATATTCGAGATAGAAAATTGTCTGGAAGTTCTCCAGTTCGCATAACTCCATAATCTTGAAGGCGTAGCAATGGGGCGTTTTAACTGGATTGTAGTTGTGGTCGTCGTCGTACAAGTCGAAATTTGAAATTAGTCATCTCTCCAATTCCTGTGTGCATTTCGAATACACACACTACACAAAATCATATTCTACATCCTAAAAGCCAGGGAACGTCCGTACACTACTCAGTCCTTCCCTATCAGTAAGTAACAAAGGGTTCACGTCGCAAAAATCCCGATAATCTTGAACATCGGCACACTCTGTCCTTCTTCACCCAACAACTGACATTCCACGAAATGAGAACCTCGTCCAACATAATGGTCGATCATCTTCAGCCTACACCAACCAGCCATCAGCGGGGTACAAAAAATAAAAAGAGGAAGAAAAAAAGAAAGGAAAAAGGACATACGTAGGTATAGCATCCCCAATATCCGCCGCATTCTCAATAACCTTCGCACCCGCATAATTATCATCAACCCAACACTCAACCGAACTCCCCTCCCCAACAACACCCACCGGCTCCCTCAAATAGTACACCCCAATATCTCCCCCTCCAACCTGTACCGGAATCCTAAGCTTACTCGTCGGAAGCGCAGAATGCCAATAATGCGCAGCCGTAATCAGGGCATCGCCCCCGCTCCCGCTCGGATGGTGAGCATACCACCCCGAGCCGTAGAACAACGACGGTGGTAGGGGGTTGATGAGGTCGTTTGCGGAAACGCAGAACGGTGCGATCTCTTCGAAGGGACGGTTCCCGTTTGGTCGGGTGTTGATTCGGCCAGAGGGGACGGTGAGGAGCTGAGGGGAAGAGGACGAGGACAACGACGAATCCCCCCGGTCTTTCATAGCTGCCATCTTCTTTTCCACTGCTGCGTCGACTGCTACATCACCCTTTTCTGGCTCGGGGACTCCAGGGCGTTGACCAATGCCGCCAAATAGCCCATGGGCGTCGCCTGCACCTCCTTCAGACCCTGCAGTGTGCACTGAGACGGCTTCGTAAGACGACCCAGTAGCCACGCTCCACGCCGTACATATCTGCCTCTGGAAGTACGCCACGAGTATCTCCGAGATAAGTTCATGCCCGGAAGGGCTAGCGAGGACGGGATCAACAAAGTATTTCTGGATAGACTTGGGGTCGCGCATGTAGTCGGGGAAGAGGGCAGATTTGACAGAGACGTGTGGGACGTCGTAGAATTGCGCGACCATGTTGTGCCAGTGGTCTGGGCCTGCAAAACCGTGTGTTTGGTGTGTTTGTGGTGAGAAATGGCCGAGCAAGAGGACGGCGGGTTTGTCAGGCCTGATGAGGATGGAGCGGATGAGGATCTCAAAGTGGTCCTTCATGTCTTGGTTCCTGTGCGATGGGTTAGTCTCGATGCTGACGGGAGTAAGGGAGAAAGAGGAAGGTAGCGATTGAATGTAAAAGGAAGTTTTGAATGGGAGAAATTGAAGGGTAAAGGACGCCAAGACCCAAGATGAGGACGAAGCGGAAACAGAAAGGAGACATGCAGTAAAAGACCAAAAGAACCGAATTCAAGACGAAATTCTTGGTCGCAATATATAGAAGAAACGAAAAGGAAAAAAAAGGGGAAGGACGTTCCACATTCTAACTGGGAAAAGTTTAGAGGACGTAAGATCGTAAGATGAGGACGAAGCGGAAAAACAGAATAGGATGACGACATACGAGCCCCAACGGGCAATAAAAGCCGAAGGAGTCGAGCTCGAGACTGCAACTAAGCTGAAGTAAAAGCCGAGAGGACGAACGCAAAACATTCAATTGGACACAATCAAAAAGAAGCAAAAAAGCGGTCACATTTCAATGACAAAAGGGAGACCCCAACTTCCAGGAAAAGGATGAAAGTAAGGCCTGACAAGAAAGATATAGGAAATGAAGGCGAAGTCCAGACGCAAAGGAAGGGAAAGCAAAGAAGAAACATGGACAGGATGCCTTCCAAACGCCGCCCGGTGGGTGGGCGAGAGGATACCCAGAGGATATCAACAGGATGACCAAACCGAAATCGGAGAAAACACGACAAGAAGAGAAGAAGGGATTCCGCGCCATGGGTTCCCAAAAAAGAGCAAAAGGTAGGCCACAACGGCTCGTCGTGCTCAAAGAAAGGACAGAAGAGAAACAAAAAGGAAGGACCCTCCTTCCAGAGCTTTCAACCACAACGTAAGAAGAAAGAGAAGAAAGAAACATGGACAGGCTGCCTGCTAAACGACGCTGACGCCTGGAGGTTA
>NW_001890015.1:21929-23252 GCF_000143565.1 Laccaria bicolor S238N-H82 | reverse complement strand
ACTGAAAAACATCCAATTTGGAGACAGTTTGAAGCTTCTTTGCGACAGCATCCATTGGCAAAACCACAGTCATGGTTGACGGAGAAGTTTGAGGTACTGCATGAGACTGTCATGACATGGATAAAAGAGAGTCAGATTGATCACAAGGCCATTGAGAAGGCACAGCTTGTGTTCACCAATGCACGTTCTGAATTCAGAGCAGGAAACACTAGTTCTGGAGCAAAGAAACCGTCCAAGACCAAAGGATTCAACTCGGACAAATCATCACTTCCCCAGTCCAAAGATGACAGAAGAATGCTTTTTGTCAACTTTCTGAGGCGTGGGCTGCCCCTTTTGGAGCAGGGACTCTCTGTGCATGTGAACAGCTCTGACAAATTTCTCAAGAAGATGGCAAATTCACCTGACAAATTCATGCCATACAGAGAACATGCTCCCACTCGTATTCTTTCACGAAATTCAATATATGATGATCCAGAATGGCTGAAGACACCAATTGGTTTCTGGAATGTTCTGTGCTTCCGTGGAGTTTTCTTTGGCTCAGAGTTTGCTCGTGACAATGGATGTCATTTTGAGGATCTGGATCAGTGGAAAGCATTTAGCAAAGGCCACCCACAAAGCTATTTTGTTGTTAAGACTGCCTATGGGTCTTTTCAAGGAGATCGAAGCATCGATCGGGTTGAAGAATACTGGGAAAAAAGGGATCTATGGGAGCTGCTGATGAATAAGAAGGATTTGACTATTTTTGACGTTTATGACTTCCTGCTCCAGTCATCCACTGGTGGTGGAAGGTCAACGTCAAGTCGAAAGAGGGGATCTTGGCAGTCAGCAAAAGGCAACAACAAATCCACTTCAAAGAAGGTCTTTGTCAACATAGGCTCACTAACAGCCATTCTTATCATAGGAGATCTCATCTATGCGGACATACTTCCCATGCCTTCTGCTCTTGACTGGGGTAAACTCATTGAAAAGGTGGGGAAGGGTGCGTTGGATGCTATGATCATGCTTGGGCTGATTGATGAGGACACGACGGTGCCGCAAGCATTTGCTGATCTTGATGCCTTTGTCAATCGCGAGCTTACTTCTGAAGAAAAGTCTGCCATGACATATGATGTCTTGACTGGGGAGCATAGTCTTTGTAAGTATAAACGGTTATACTCTAAGAGAAATGCAAAGTAGCTAGTTATTACCTTGTACTTCCTACGGTTTAGAGTCTCATTGATATAATTGAATAGTTTTGAAATAAAAAGGAGCTCACTCTGGATATTAAATATATTTACAATGAGCAAACAACCCCAAATTATGACGTGCGCCAAGGATCGTCTG
>NW_001890015.1:18075-21300 GCF_000143565.1 Laccaria bicolor S238N-H82 | reverse complement strand
AGCTTTATGCTTTATCAAGTACTTCTTAGACAGCTAACTAAGTCCTTTATTCAAGCTCTTTAAGTCACACAGATATGGGGTAAAGTAAGTATGAATTGCTATTCTAGTTTACAAGCATATTATATACTGATCCGTTATTCTAGAGTCTATTGGAAGGTTACAGAACCTTCCGTGAGGCTCGAGTTTTTACTATAATGGTTACTGATTCTGGAAGCGCTGGTGTTGTTTGGCAAGCCTGTGTTTGGTAAGTCCATGTTTGTTGAGTTTGTGTTTGCCAAATAACGCGCCGTGTTTACACAAATGAAACGCGTACGCGCTACGCAAATCTTTGTACATTTATATACAAGGTTTGAAGGTTAAGTTGAGAGTAAGGAAGTGTGTTAGGAGGTAATGAGATGAAAGGGCATAAGTTGAGTAGTGGATGTGATAAGAGGGCAGCAGACAGGTACTATAACACAGACATGAAGACAGGAAATGCTTACCTGCTGCACGTGTCGCAAAGGTCAGGGTGCTATCTGCAAGCTGAACTCTCACAGACTCTCTCTTAAAAGTCATGCATAAAACAGCGACCATACGCTCATACTCATAAGCAAGAAGTTTTGCGGTGACAAATTTGACCTCTTTGTCTCCGCGTTGACGAGGTGAAATGAGCTGGTCATCAACAATGATTCCAAGCGTAACACACAAGGCAGGTGTCTTGCGATCCCGTATGAACACGAGAGGCCCACCCTTTGTTTGACCGGATGTCTTCTTGGCGATGAGAAGTGATGGATCAATGCGAGAAAGGTTGACAATATTGGACGTATAGTCCTTCTCAAACACAACCAATCCTTTAATGTACCTGTAAATCAGATGCAAATATGAGTCTCTCAGTTAGAGAAAATCCAAAAGAAGACATACTTCAGATTGATATTGGGGTAGACACCTCCAATGCTAGAGAAGAGGATCATCCCATTTCCATCATCATCTTCTTGGTCGTTGTTGTCCTTCCATGATATAAATTTCAAGCCGCTAGATTTATAAGGTTCAAGTAAGATGTATGAGGACGCATTATACTTATTGATAACTTGCCTAGGCAGCTTGGTCAACTTCTTATATGTCTCCTTAAGAAGAGGGTCGACAAGATCAGACGCGGCAACTCCACATTTAGACAACTTCGGATAACTTGGGTTGCAAATAAGACAAAGTTCAAGTAAAAGAATAAAAATAATTGCCTAGGGGAAGGATCACGATCAATGTCTTCTAAATAAACGGTCTTTTCGCTGATAATGGGTTAACGTGGGTTGAAAGTAAAAAAAAAATCAATAAAGCACGAACCCGTCATCTGTCTTGTCACCATCGGACATGACCTCATCCTTGTCAAAGACATCTGGAGCAGTTTTCTTTTTCTTCAACTTTTCAATGCTCACTTTTGTCTTCAACCTGATTAAAATTGAACATGGGCACTGAATAACTTCAAAAAATAAGTCAAGCTTACACAGAAGTGTCGAAGATCACTTGACGACCTTTATTTCTAAGGTGAAAAGCAAATGAAGTTAAATCTGGTTGCAATCTAACAGAATAAAACCCACTTTTTTCCTGTTGGCGTTGGAGAATCATGACCAGATTCGCTAAACAACATAAGGTTATGAGATTGCCACATAGAAATAGCATGGAAAATTACCTTGGGTCATCATCGCTGACTACAGATTCCGGTTCATTATCATTGTTAGAAGCAGTGCTAGAGCGAGGATACAATCAATAATTTTATGTGGCTACAAGGACAAAAGTTGACGTACACTTCACTCTTCTTAGTGGAAGCCACTTTGCTAGGAGAGGTCGCCTTGTTACTCACAGCCAGAGTTGTCTTGGCCTTGGTGGGAGTCTTTGTCTTGTTAGCCACCTTGGCCTTCGCTGGAGTGTTTTTGGACGGAGTGGCGGGAGGATTCTTAGTCGTAGAAGGGGCTACCCTAGGTTTCTTTGGACTGTCATGTATGGGGCTTTGAAATTTGATATGAGACACAAAAAATCATAATGAGATGAAATTGAACATACCTCGCAACGAAAGATGCCTCTGAATCAGACGCAGTGACCTCATTGATTGTTCTCTTTTTCCCACTGAACACAATGGTTAGATTTTACTGATATAAAAATTGATAACAAACTTTGATGGGGTAGGTGTAGCAGTAATCTTGCGGGGTCTTCCACATTTGCGTGGGGTGGAGGGTACCTCCACAATCTCTGGCTCACTCATACTAAACAAAAAATGGAGTTAAATGCATCAAATATAAGTAAAAATGAGTGACGCACACAACCTCTTCTTCCTCTTCATCGTTGTCATTGTCCTCTCCGTCTTCCTCATCAGACGAACTTGGATAAAGTTTGGTGAGCAAACTGAAAATAAGGAAAGCGCAGCCTAGAAACATACCCCTCCTCTTCATAAGTCTCATTTCCATCCGACTCATCAGAGTCGTCGATGAACTCCGTAGAAACCACAGCCTTCTTGCGACGAGTAGAAACCATGAAGTCAAAGTGAAGAAGGAAAAGTAAGTAAATGCACAAGGAGGAGTGAAAATCAATCCTCATTTATATGACACAGAATTTAATTTGTATATAAAGGATATAGATGAAACAAAGAAGGATATCAAGGAGGTGGGGACCTGAAACCCTGAATTTGTAAAAACACCAGAAGTGCTAGACCCTGTAATAAGAGAATCTCCGAGGGAAGCGTAGAATGTGCATTAGATCGAGTCCAAGACTGTTTAAAAGATCGAAAGGGGTGTGAAAAACAAGGGTATTAGAGAAACTATACCATATTTGTACTTCAAGGTGCCTGCAATGATAGTGCCACTAAACTTATAATCCGAAAATCCGTAAACTGTGTACGAGGATGAAAGCATTGGATGCAAACAATTATAAATAATGTGACACACAATCTATCTACAACACATAATCGGCTGGGAGGCTAGACACTAGGCTAGGGAGTTTAACGCCGTCACCAGCACATCTACAGCCACCGACACACCATGAGATAAGCTTTGGAGTAACCACACTCCAGCGGATCGGATTTTCTACTACTTTGGGCATGACAGGAGTGATGGGCATGGCGAGCGTCAAAGTAGGAAGAGGTGAAAGCGGTCTGAAGGGGAAGAAGGCGCATCCTGAATCAGCGGAAGTCCTCAGGGTAAAGCTGCAAGAAGGATCCTCTCCACAGGTATGGTCCTTGATCGCTGCTAGATCACGGAT
>NW_001890015.1:15469-18025 GCF_000143565.1 Laccaria bicolor S238N-H82 | reverse complement strand
AAACATTTTCTACCCAATCCAATATTATATTTTCTCCCAAGGCAAGAAAAATAAATGGCCACACAACCTATTAGCCTGGATACATTCTTACATTTTACAAGGCTAATAGCTTGTTCAAGGTGGGTGACTGAAGTGGATAAAGCCCCTTTGATCCATAGAAGCATATGCAAATGTAATGTCAATCTTCCTTGCTGCTCTACAGTTGCATAATATGCATCTGTTTCACCATATATTCCAGGATGATTAGTTCCAACACCAAGTACATGCTGAATAAAATTTTCACAGATAAAGTGAAAAAACCTTGCTGCAGCAACAGGATTTTTAGCAATCAACAATGAAGATTCTTTGGAAAAGGTCAATTCAGGTTTAAATTCAGTGTCAGTGTCAGCAAAATACAGACAGATGGGATGTTTGTTGTCTGTCGGTGATAGAGTAATAAACCATGAAGGTGCACCAATATAAGATATTAGAGACCAAACCTCATTTCTCATATATTTCTTTGATGTAATGAATCCCTGCACATGACCTCCCACTGAATCTAAATCGGTAAGTAGCTGGAAGCATTCTTTTTCCTGCTCTGTTTCAGGTTTCACATGCTCCCCCAATTATTGATACCAGATAAAACATCCATATCAAGATTTAACAGGCGATCTGTGACCAAGGAAAATGAGGACTTTTTGGTTGTAAGATATCCACCTGTTGTACTTTGTTGTATTTGTTCATGGTTAAACCCTATCAATGGAAAATGTGGGTCCATCTGGAAGCATTTATCATGATACATTAATAGAAGACGCTTGTGTGCCATGGAAGAAATATTTTTAGGAATCATATTGTTACATATGCCACCAAAACCATATGGAAATAACCATGGTAACAATGAGGGAAATAGTTGAGGATTATTATAAACTGAGTTAGGCTCATCAGAGTGGCCAACAAACATAATTTTTTTATTGGATGTAAGATGCTCCAACGCCTGTGCTTTAATAGCCTCCAATGGCATGGTGGAGTATTCCTCTCCTGTCAACCCTTGGACAACAAATGTGCATGGACCTTCTGTGGTTCCAATTTCCTCACCATCATCATGTAAACTTGTAGCCTCCCTGTCCTTGTTAACAATAGATTGACAATAGTCAATCACAACTGGTGCATCGCATAAAGGGTACTGACTTAGATTTTCCTTGGAAATTCCAATATCATAGTAATCTTCATGATTCAATCTCAACCATT
Source organism: Laccaria bicolor S238N-H82 (assembly GCF_000143565.1). Classification (NCBI taxonomy): domain Eukaryota; kingdom Fungi; phylum Basidiomycota; class Agaricomycetes; order Agaricales; family Hydnangiaceae; genus Laccaria; species Laccaria bicolor. Next base: position 16,798 of record NW_001890015.1, on the reverse strand, counting down.
ACAATGCTTTTGCAACATGCAATCTTCATACAAGCAAAGGTGTACGTTGAACATCTTTTTTTGTGGGTTGGCATGGTCCTGTAAACATTACTGCTAAGACTTCATCAAGATCTTCAATAGGTGGAGGGAGTGTATCATAGATTTTAGCAACAGGATTATGAAATGTGATTGCATTTGCATGCATTTTATATCTTCCTGAAGCAACTTTTATAATACATCTATTATGTTGGACTCTGGAAGTTAAAAGCTGCTCAACATAAGTTAGGGATGCAAGTTCTTCAGGTATTTTTCCAAGCCAAAATGCATTGCAAAGAGCTTTAGGAGGTGTTAATCCTTTTTTAAGAAATTTTAAGCAGTCCTTGCATATATGTTTGCAATCCGGATCAATAATTGGGCCTTCAATTTCCTTGATTTCTTCATAGATAGATTTTCGCTCAAGTCGAGTCACTCCTCCCCTTATCAGTGGTTCAAAACTACATGTAACTTCACTGTGATCTATCATATCCACAACTCTTGTGAGCTGGCCACATGCTGCACACCCAGCTTCAATTAAGTTTGAAGGATGAGTGCCTCTACAAAACCCAGTTATAATTTTGTGAATTAATTTTTCAGAGGGTGGCTTTGGAGGAAATACTTGTGGGTGTGGGCCAGTGCTTTGCATGGCATGTATGAGTCCTTTCTGTGGACTCTAAATTTAATATTAGGAAATTGGTCATGTAATCACTTTATGATTTTCTGTGTTTTGTTCTATATTTGCAAATAGACCCTGAGCTCTGAGCCTAGCCATCAATATCATAGCAACAATGTGTGCTATTCTTTTCTTTTTTTCTTTTTTTTTCTTTTTATAGCAAATTTTCCCAATTTTATAACTATTTTTCTGTTTATGGTAAAATATTCCCACAGTCCTGTTTGCATATATCTCAGGAAAGAGGATGGTTAGTTATATTTTGTGACCTATAATAGCATGCTCTATATATTTGTGATGAATTTCCTTTTTTGGGTTAAAATTCCCATGGTATCAGAAGCACAGCCTCTCACTTAGCTCCATAAACAACAATTGTAGCCCCTTTCCTTACCTTTATAGATATATATAAATAATGTCATGCAGACCATTCCTCATTGAGAAAAACACAAAATACTGAAAAAATTGGACACTTTTTGGAAATTGTCATGCATTTTTGACCAATATCTCAAAGAGCAAGAAAGCTGGTCTCAAGATATAGTCACATTGCATAATATGACAATATTTTTACATAGTTGTCTTGATTTTCCATATTTGGATATGGACCCTGAATACTGGACACAGCCCCTTCAACACCATGGCAACAG
>NW_001890015.1:7241-15419 GCF_000143565.1 Laccaria bicolor S238N-H82 | reverse complement strand
CCACAGGTATGGTCCTTGATCGCTGCTAGATCACGGATAAAGGTAACCCCAACTCTCGATTTATACTTTTTAACGAGAAGTTCCATCAACTCCCAAGGCAATGCTGTAACTGGTACTGAAATTCCAAAGTGAGCGAGAATGGTATGTGCCTCATCCTGGGGCAAAGATGATCTGTTTCTCACTGCACGAAAGAGTTTGGCGGTGGGCAGGGATAAACTGAAAGGTAGCAAGCTGATTTTACGGGCTGTTAGATCAGCATAAGCAGTGAAAATTCCTCGCCCAGTTATAGCGTTCATGGTAATGGATGCACCGGAATGGAATAGGGCCTCCAAGGGTGACGTGGATTTGGTGGCGATAATGTTGACATGAATGAGGGGATGGAAATTGGAAGTGTACCATTCAACGTGAGTGATAGCAGGATTCAAATCATAGATTGGCGAGTGACCGCCAACAGATTTAAACCTGGATAAAATGCGCTTGGCCAAGGTTTCAGCATGAGCTTCTGGTACATATATATCTAGATCATTTGGGGCAAAACTGTCGACATTTGCCAGCACTGCAAGAAGGGCAACAGACCCCCCAACAAACGCACCACAGGTCTCCATGCCTTCCAGAAGCTTGTGTGGATCAATTGAAAATGAGGTTAGAATGCCCTCAATTCGTGTCGTGATATATGCATTAACTGCACTTGTGTAAGAGGGCCATTGCAAGCATGGCAGATACGAGTCCTTTTTATATTCAGGAAGCCACAATGCAGCACCACAGCATTCACATTTTTGATTATTTAGGAAACTGGTCATGTGACCACCTCCTGAAAGCCCATCAGATCTATACCCATTATATATATATATTATTGCTATTTTTTATTGGACAAATTGTATATTTCCATGTATATAAAATACTGGACCTTACAGAGAGTCCCTACCTTGAAAGCAACAATAAGTACTATGCTCCATTTTTCACTAATTTTTTCCAGTCCTTTATAGCCATTTTTAACTAGATTATTATGTATGGAATTTTCTTCTGGACCCTGAACATGCTCCCCAGTATTGCACAAACAGTGAGCATCTTCCTTCAATTTCTTTCTGATTTTTCTACTATTATATTGCCATTTTTTGATTCAAAAAGTGCACATTACCTCAGTTGAAAATATGCCATGTACTCTGAAAATGGTCCCCAACATTGTCATCAACAATGCATATTCTCCCCCATTTGTTCCTGATTTGTCTTCTGTTTTTATCACTATTTTTCCCTTCCAAAAAATGTTTGACAACATCATCAAACCATCAAATCTTATGGGAAGAAAGGCAAGATTCAGTGTTAGAAGTACTGAAAAAATCCTTGAGATCAGAGAGTAACAAACTAGTGTCTTTATAAACTCAGAGGACTCATAACATCATTGCTAACAATGAGCACCATATTCCAACTTTCTCTGATTTTCGTGTTATTTTCTGCAATTGTTGAATAAATTTCCATATAAGGAAATGCACCTGGGACCCTTGAAACATTCCTAACATCAACATCAACAGTTAGCACCATTCTTCAATTGTTTTCCATTTTTTCTGCCATTTAATTGCTATTTTTCAGTTGCACAAATGCTGAGTGCCATATACAGAAATTTACCAGAGACCCTGAGAGTGTTTTCAAATGTTGTCACCAATGGTGAGCACCATCAGCCATTTTCTTCTAATTTTTGTGCCAATTTATTGCTACTTCTTCATTTGAAAAAGCTTGCATTAGCTTGATTTTGTGCAAACATATATCTATTTGTGCACATAGCTTTTATTACATAATATACATAAAAACAAACTGTATTTTTCTTGGTGTTTTATTTCATTTATTTTAGATTTTATGTTGGTGAGCTTCAGATTCTTCTATGTTTATTTGGACTTTGACCCTATTACATAATGAATTGTATACAGGTATGATCCCTGAAATTTTACATTTTTTCTGCATTTTATTTCATCTGAATTGGACTTGATTTGGTAAAGTTACACATTTTTCTTTAGGCAACACTTGGAACTCAAGAAGCGATGACGCACGAACATTTCCCGATCACTTGATGGGGGACAGTTTCGTGCGTCATAGTAGATCTCAGATCAGTTACCATTTTCGGTAATAAATACAGATTCATGTATAACTCAGCGAGTTTTGATCCAAATAACATGATTTCTTTTGTGATGGGTACTCCTCATTTCCGTGGTCATGGTGATGTTACGTTCCTGGTAAACAAACACAAATAAACAGTTGCAAAAACGAAATAGATGATAAATTTTACATCTGATCAATTAAAAGACTATTGATATACAGGTTAAACAGTAACAAATATTCACAAATAAGTGGGAGTCGTTTCAATGTTGATTTTGGGATGTTATAGGGTGCACAGAATCTCTAATTGAGCTATAGCATGTATTTCTGAAGTAGATGACATGATCTATTTCCTTTTTAAACAATCTTTGCCACAATATACAAATGCAGGGGGGGCAGATCTCAGGGGGTAAGTTTTAGATCTCATCTCTCATCTCTTGTCCTCTTGGCATCACAGATTCCGATGACACATGAAACTTCCCCCCATCAAATGATCGGGAAATGTTTGTGCATCATAGAATCTTGAGCATTTGTACTGAGGCTGTGCAACTTCGGTAGTATTCATCATAGATTCCGATGACGCACGAAACTTCCCCCCATCAAATGATCAGGAAATGTTCGTGCGTCATCAAATCTAGCTCTTCAAGTTCAACTTCCCACGCCACCTTCTCTTTGCCACAGCACCCTCTCTTTGTGGTGCACTCTGGTGTTTTGCTGAGTGCTCTTCGTCTTGGCCAGTCCAAACGATTTGTGCAACATATCTACTGCTAGGGAATGTCACGGGCTACCCTGGGGTTTTCCAGGGCAACCCGTGCCCATACCCGTCAAAACCCGTACCCATACACATGGGTACGGGTTTTTGTAGCTTCGGGTCAAGGGTTGGGAATAACCCGCGGGTATCAAAACCCGTACGGGATTAAACATTGAATCAGGTCTAACATCAAGAAAAAGCTAGTTAGATAGCATCCCAGTCATCACTCAAGATCTCCTCCTCATCCGAGCCCACTTCAGGTAACACAGTGGCTGCCTTCACATCCTTGTCCTTCACATACCCCATCTTGCTCCAGACTCCGAGACATAACAAGGCCCGCGTTGATTGAACGGAAAGTCGGTTGCGTATGTGTGAGAGGAGAAGTCGGCCCTGGCTGAATGTACGTTCAACGTCCACTGATGTTGCTAGCAGTAGTTTATGGTCAAAAATATATCCAGTAATGAGATAATACAACTTACCTGGGATCGATAAGTAATCTAACGCCATCCGATGAAGACGAGGATAGGCGCCTCTGTTCTTCCACCACCAGGCTAGGGCATCGGTGACGTGCTCGGGGTCGGTGCTCAGAAACTTATCCAATTCGCCACGCAACTCCGCCGGTTTGGGTGCTTGGAGGGAAGGTAGGTTATCGAAGATGTTTTTAGACTTGGACGATGCAACCTATAGTAAATGGTAGACTTTATAAGGATGACAATGTCGAAACACGTACCTTCGATTTAGGAAGTCGAGTCTCTGCCGAGGTGGCCTCTATGGATCCATATGATAGGTCGAATTCCGTACGTACAATTTCCTCTGCTCTGTCGATCCACTCGTCCTGCCATCCTGCATTTTTGAAGTATTGAAGCTTGTGACGAGGGTGTAATACTAGCCATGGGTAAGAAGGAGAAAACAAGAGAGTAATAAGATATGTACCCATCGCGATCCTAAACACCTCGGAATGATCGGTTTTGTCGTAGTAGCGGTTGAGGGTTTTTTTGCCGATTGCAAGGGCTGCCTTGATTGCCAGAGGGTATTTGTTGTCGATAGCGGCTGTGGCGAGGTGTTCGTCAATGTGGTCCATAGCTGGTATGACAGTGGCGATGCTGGGCGTTCCTCGGGAAAAGAACAATGTCGCGTCTTTGAAAATCTAATGATGTAGAATGATCAACCAAGTTTGAGAATAGTCAATAGAATACACACCTCGAGAACATCCCGAAGCTGGCGTGCAACATCCCACTCGTCCTCACTCAGCTCGTACTGCCTCAGCTTCATATCACGATCACCAGTGATGGTGTTGATGGCGGCAATGTGCTCGACAGCGAAGTCAAGCATGTCGAAGGTCGAGTTCCATCGGGTGGTGACGTCGCGGGGCATCATCCGTTCAGAGAGTTCGAGATCTTGAAGAACCGCAAACCATTGGGGTAGAACAATGGTTGTTGAGTTTTTGATTGCAAACGCAACCTTTCGCAGCTGACCACAAACATTAGATAATAAAACAAAATATAATTCATGTTGTTACCTTCGTCAACAACAATCGGACAGGCTGCACGCTGGCCGCCAACTCCTTCAAATCCTCCTCAGTCATATCCTCGTGTTCGTCAACCCATCCCTCCTCCTCATCATCAGCCGCTTCGTCGTCATCACTAGCGCTCGCAGTGATACGTTCCTCAAGATCGATATCACCAGCAAGCTTCAAAAGCTCCGTTGTAGCTGCATCCAGCATAGGATCATCTTCGTCCTCGTCATCCGATGTTTTCTTGGATTTGGGTAAGTCAAATTGTCGGATGATGCTCTTTACCACAAGGTTTAGGATGTGTAGGAAACATCGTGTTTGATTTGCAGGACCTGGGAAGTCGTCAAGCAAGTTGACAAGTTCGTCAATCATTTTGTCGTTGTTCGAGGCATTATCACAGGTGATCGAGAGGATCTTGATGTATTCGGTGAGTTATTTACACCCTCTCCACCAGATTCTTTGCTCACCTTGTCTTCAATCCCGAAATCTTCAAGAACCTTCACAAATGCAGCCGCCAAATTGAGGCCAGAATGCGAGCGCGCAACTTCCACGATGTCGAGAAGCATTGCCACAGGGACGCCTTCGTTTTCGAAATGAACTGTCACGGCCACGTATGCCTTGTGGTTGGGGGATGTCCATGCATCGGTTGCGAAGCTTAGTGCCCCTACGTGTTCCTGTAGTGGTTTTTGAGGTGAGTTCACAATGAGGAATACTCAATTATGACTTACTTGTAACATATTGGCGATGCGTCTTCGGACGTTGACGAACACGACCCGTGCATCGCGGGACGAAGTTTCAGCAGAGGGAAGGTGGTAATCGGGCCGTCCGGTTTTCATGAGGCTGCGGAAACCTCGATCAGTTACGATCTTGAAGGGCCGCTTATTCTCGGACACCCAACGGACAATTTCAGCCCTACAGTGGCACAGGAAGTCAGGTGAAAAGTGTCGTTTAAAGGTATGTTGCTTACCTTGCTTCAGTTGAAGTATGCTGACGGTGTGAATAGGTGACCTTGCCTTTCCCGATACGTTCGAACTCGGCCGTAATCGTCCCATCACGCAACTTCGTCTTCAACAAGATTGCGCGCGCAGCCTCTAAATCCTTGGTACCATCTGCCGACTTCACGGTTTCAGCACCCCAACATTTGGTTGCATGACGACGCAGGCCACTTGTTGACTTCGCGTCGCCCTTGTCTAAATATCGACGGACGACCCTTCCATTCTTACCTCGACATCTCCCAGCTGCACATTCAAATACGTGAGCACGACGGCCATCCACGTAGTCAATGCGAGGTGACGTCCTGAAAAAGACGTAGATAGGTGAAGTCCAATCCTTAGACAGGCGCTCTACATACTGATGGTCAGTTCAGGATATGACACGATGATCAAGTACGTACCCAATTCAGCCTCATCACTTTCTTCAGGCGCCTCGTGCTCCTCGTTTATATCAGGGACAGGAGCTTCCTCATCATCATCGCTCCCATTGGCGGCCTCCAGGATGTGTTGTGGATTGCGAGGTGGGACAGAGGTATGTCGATCCGCCTCATCGTCGTAAACGTCCTCGAGCTCAACGGAGGGGCGCCGTTTCGTAACCACAGGTTTCTTCTTGGATTTCCGAGGTGGTGCTGGGGTGTCGACATCATCGTCACTCCCATCGGCGGCCTCCAGGATGTGTTGTGGATTGTGAGGTGGGATGGAAGTGCGGTTAGCAGACTCATCCTCAACCTCCTCAACCTCAACGGAGGGGTGTCGTGGTCGTGGGGCTGGTTTCGCGGCTGCCTTTGTTGTAGTCTTCGAGTGCTTTTGGGTAGGTGCCGGTTTCGTGCTCTGTTCCTTCGCTTCTAATCTCTTCTTCTTTCGTTCCACCTCAGGGTCACCATTAGTAGTCACCTTTGCTGAAAGTTTACGTTTACGAGGGCCAGAGGCCTCAGGAGAATTTGTCGGCATAGGATCGGGATGTGGGATGTGGTTCTGGGATGTGGATTTTTTTAGCGATACAATTTTTTTTTTATTGGACCAACGCCACAGGTACTGTACAGTAGGAAGGTCTGCCGTTTGCATTGCCGTGCAATTGGCAATATTCTCTGGGTAGTGCCGAATACCCGTTGAGGTTGAAAGAACATTCACGTGCCAAAACCCGCCATGCCCGCAGCATGGGTACGGGTTAGGAGAGGGTTACTAGGCCCCAACCCGGACCCGTACCCATACAAACCCGTGGCATCAACCCGCACGGGTTTACAAACCCGTGACATTCCCTATCTACTGCATACTATCTGTCTCCTTTGCATGCCCATCATCGTCTTGGCCAATCCAAACGATTCAAGTGCCACGTATCTACCACAATTGTCTCATTGAGCAATACGCCAGCTTCACCATGCCATCTCTATGCGCCTGTTGTCATCTTGGCCAGTCCAAACACTTCAACCATGTTCGTCTTGTGGAGTAATTCACTGGGTTCTCAAATCCCACCATTTCCTCTTCATTGCATGCATGCTAAGTGCCAAGATCCAAGCATATGGATTCAATTACCATCAACTGTGCTGTGGGGGGTGCCACCATTGAACAGACTGGTGTTAAAGGTGTGAAGGGTACCCACTGCTATTCTACTACTTGCACACATGTAGTAGTATCAAAACAAGTCTACACTGAAGGGAATCAAGCCACAGGAAGGTCTTGGCAGAGTTTAGCATAAGTTCAAAAGACACGAAATTACAAACAGACATACCTCCACAAAGGGTCAACGGATTCATAAGCAGTTTGTTGGAGCGTTTTCAAGATGTGAAGTAGTGTCCAAATGAGTCTATGTTGAAGGAAATTGAGCCACAGGAAGGTCTTGGGCAGAGTTCACCATAAGGGCAAAAACATGAAAATACAAACTGACATACCTCCACGAAGGGATGACGGATTCATGGATGGTTTGTTGGAGCATTTTCGGGACGTGTAGTAGTATCGAAACGAATCTACGCTGAAGGGAATCGAGCCACAAGAAGGTCCTGGGCATAGTTTATTACAAGTCCAAAAAACATGAAATTACAAACAGACGTACCTCCACGAAGGGTTGATGGATTCGTAAATGGTTTGTTGGATCGTTTTCACGATGTGTAGTAGTGTCCAAACGAGTCTACGTTGAATGAAATCGAGCCACAGGAAGGTCTTGGGCAGAGTTTAGCAGTAGTGCAAAAACACGAAAATACAAACAGACGTACCTCCACGAAGAGTTGACGGTTTCGTAAACGGTTTGTCGGAGCGTTTTCGGGACATGAAGTAGTATCCAAACGAGTCTACGTTGAGGGAAATCGAGGCACAGGAAGGCCTTGGGCAGAGTTTAGCAGAAGTGCGAAAACACGAAAGTACAAATAGACGTACCTCCACGAAGAGTTGACGGATTCATAAACGGTTTGTCGGAGCGTTTTCGGGACGTAAGGTAGTATCCAAACGAGTCTACGTTGAAGGAAATCGAGACACAGGAAGGTCTTGGGCAGAGTTTAGCAGAAGTGCAAAAACACGAAAATACAAACAGACATACCTCCACGAAGAGTTGACGGTTTCGTAAACGGTTTGTCGGAGCGTTTTCGGGACATGAAGTAGTATCCAAACGAGTCTACGTTGAGGGAAATCGAGGCACAGGAAGGCCTTGGGCAGAGTTTAGCAGAAGTGCAAAAACACGAAAGTACAAACAGACGTACCTCCACGAGGAGTTGACGGATTCGTAAACGGTTTCTTGGAGCGTTTTCGGGACGTGAAGCACTATCCAAACGAGTCTACGTTGAAGCGAATCGAGCCACAGGAAGGTCCTGGGCAGAGGTTGGCATAAGGGCAAAAAGAAGAGT
>NW_001890015.1:1539-7191 GCF_000143565.1 Laccaria bicolor S238N-H82 | reverse complement strand
TTTGAAGGTAGCCCGCAAGGGAAGTACGTCATTTTCGGAAATTTCCGTGACTCAACTTGTGAGTTGTTCCTTTTGATGCGGAATATTCACCATTATGCTCACAACTTCTCAGTACCTTCCTGCAGTCCATTTTGCTTGAGCATTGACTCGATTCAATACCTACACATTCCACAAACAAGCTCCATGAAACCGTTTACAAAACGGTCAACCTCCCATCAAGGTAAGTAGGTTTGTATTTCTGCTTTTTTGCCTTATGCTCACCAATTGTTTAGTACCTTCCTGTGGTCCATTTCACATGGGCGTGGACTCAATTCAATACCTATGCACTCCACAAACATGCTCCACAAAGCCATTTACAAAATGGTTGAGTTCCCATCCAGGTAAGTAGGTTTGTATTTTCGCTTTTTTGCCTTATGCTCACCAACTGCTCAGTACATTCCTGTGGCCTGTTTCACCAGAGCATGGGCTCATTTGCACAAGTTGTCAGGACCTTAATTGTTGTACCTTCAATGTAAACAAGTTGAGTTGCATGAACATGAAAATAGAGGCAATGCATTCATTCATCAGAGTCTGGAAGCCAAATAGAGCAATATATTAGCCACAACCTACATCAACGACAACCTGGATAGGGCTAAAAGACAGTAATAATCAAGGAATGGTCAAGTAGACTAGGAAAGTCATGTAGGCGAACCAAGCAGATGATCATGGGAAGAAATCACTTTCGTGGGAGAAAGTCAAATTTCAGCGTTACCGCGCTGAAAAAAGTCCTGAGATCCTGGATAATAAACGAGTCTCTTCGTAAACTCAGAGGACTCGTAATGTGATAGATAACGGCAGCATTTTGATAGCCTGAGCAAGGCTGGAATGGCCAAGTTATCCAGAATAAGCTTCTGGATGTCTAGCGGTATATGCAGGAGAATGTTTGTTGGATACTCGAAGGTGGCATTCTGTGGAACTATGGTTGCTCAAAACGATAACAAATGAAGATGACAAAGTAGCGACATACTAGTTTTCAAATGATAAAGGTCTGCCAACTCACAGATGTGAGATTGGATCGTCTGGAACTGCTACCAGTTGCTCTGATGTCATTTGCCAGAGAAACGATGGTGGATTAGATAGAGTTGCTTGAGCTGAGGAAACCGACTCTCGGCCCTTTGCAACCGAATTGCTGAAAAATGTACGAAGAGCAGGTCCATCTACAAACAAGGGCATGGATGCTAATAACAAGAAATCAACATATGAAGGTCAACAACGAATTGGAGATAAACACACATAATTCAGTTGGCGAGCCAGGATCTGACATAGAAGGTGAGGAAATTGTTGGAGAGGATGACCGTGATTCAATTTCTGGGAAAAGAATCATAGGTGAGTCCACTACTTGATATGAGGAATGAATGTCCAACTAATACCTGTAAATGAAGGTCGATGCAAAGGAAAGGCTGGCTGTCTGGATTGTGTGTACAGGCCTAAGTTCATTATATCAGGAACATGGCGGAAAGACTGAATAAAAAGCAGAACACAAACCTGAGTGATGATAATGAAAGTTCATGGCGATACCAACAAAGCAGAAAGTGAAGTTGATGGTTGAGATGAACGATGGGGAAAAAAACGCTAAGTCCTACGCCAGACAAATTCACTCATTCACTATTTTCTATTATTTGGAGCAAAAGCAATTTATCAAGGGACACTTGTTCAATACAGCTGCAGCTATGACGTTCGATGGAATACCAAACATCCACCCTGATCCCAGCTCCAGAACGCGACCCTGCAAAGGGGTAACTGACAGAATATGCATATAACAATATACGCCACAAATGTATACTAGTGGCGTTAGAGGTTCCTCAAACCAGTTAGGGTTTTCAGAAACAGAACTGCATGACCAAATAGGGTAGGCATACAGCATTAGAACAGCATAGGTAAAACCACAGTTTTTCATGAAGTTATCACAAAAGCTAACTAATTACCTGGAGTGTCTACAATTTCAAACAAGGTTTAACAACGACTGAGAGGAATGAACAATCTATGGGTTGGTAATTTCCAAAACCCTCTAGTGAGTATTATATTGAGCTAAAGAGTGCCACAGGGATTCAAAATGCATCGGAAAATATGTCTAGCCAAGTCATCCGTTGATATCGCACCATATTTGTCAAAAACCCTCTAGTGAGTATTATATTGAGCTAAACAGCGCCACAGGGATTCAAAATGCATCGGAAAATATGTCTAGCCAAGTCATCCGACAATATCGCACCATATTTTTTTCAAAAACTCTCTAGTCAGTATTATATTGAGCTAAACAGCGCCACAGGGATTCAAAATGCATCAGAAAATATCTAGCCAAGTCATCCAACAATATCGCACCATATTTTGTCAGGGCTCATCAACCACTGCAGATCTGTTGGTAAGGCCACCAAAAACTCCAAGAGAATCAAACCCACCCCACCTTCTGTAGTTGGAACACTTTACCAGTCACAGTACATCGTTCACTACAATGGATTCTTTTTACAACAAGATAGAAGCATGCAAGTACCCTCTTTAACTGGATGTGTAGAGTCACTAATTTTATATACTAGGTGATCTGCTTGAGGCCGTCATAACTGCTAGGACAACGAAGGGTCCAAAGGTTGTACAATTGGCGTATTTTAATTCGGTGAGCAGTGGTATAGTGTTATAGATTATCTGAGACATACTCACACCCCAATAACAGGTGGATGGAATGTCTGATTTATGCTCAGTAACAAAGGTGGACAAACCAAGATGTTGGAAGCTCACAAAGACCAACATTGATGACAACAGCCAAGAAGAAGTCGTACTGCACATACAGGGTATTGTTTGCAATGCAAGTCTTCCACCTGTGAAACGACCATTCAAAATGTAAGTATTTCCTTAACTGTGAAGCGTAAACAAGCTAAAGCATCATATAACAGAGAGTCAAAGCAGCGAAGATATCTGAAGCAATCATTAGCTTTGACGGGACTTGGGGGAACAAAATTTTCCACCATGATTGAAAACATTTACGACATACAGCACATTTTTGAGTGATCACTACCCCACAACACCATGGATGCATGGGTTCCTAGTTATTATGAAACATTCAAAGCATTGGATATGGGCAACCGCTATTTCACAGACCGACGTGATATAAACGGTGACGCTCCTATTTCCTTTGGCACTGAGATCGACCCACACAATATACTTACGAACGCATTGTCCAATGAATTTGTTCACCTCCTGGAAAATAAGGTTGATTATTATGAAGTGCAACAAGGAACCGATAATATTATACGGTAAGCAATGGAGCACTCAAATGATTCAAATTTGACTAATACCTCACAGATACTATGAAATCAACCCAATGAAGATACGTCCAGGAGATGTTGTGGAAGTGCAGGTATCATTCGTTGCAATACCGCTTAAGCAACAAAGATACAAAATACTGGTGGTGCTACGAGCTATCACTCTACTAGATTGCAGTCCACTACGAGTAAGCCAACATTCAGCCAAAGTACACAATGCTAACAGAAAACAGAATGCAAGTATTGCACGTCGCATGAGCAGAGGTGCTGAACCCCGTCGGGCAAGCCAATCGCTGAAGAGAAAGATTGGTTATGAAGAGGATGAAGAGCATGACACTGGGGAGAAGTTGAGCAAGATGCGCCTGGACTGAAGGGTGCGACAAACGACTTATGCACTGGTAGTATATAATGTCATAATTTTATGAACTGCAGTCTGAGTAATTTCAAACATTGTTTTCTATTGGATACAGTCAACGGTTGGTAGCAATAAGAAAAAAATAAAACTTGAGCAGGTGATACATCAATATCACGTGAGTTCAACTTCAATATGTACAAACAATTTTACCGCGTACGCGGTAGAACAGTTTGTATTTGTTTCCAGCTGATACATCAATATCACGTGAGTTCAACTTCAATATATACAAACAACTTTACTGCGTACATGGTAAAACTGTTTGTATTTGTTTCAAAAAATGTGACATCACTGGGTCCAACTTCAACATACACAAATAGTTTGATGGGCAACCATTTTGAACAAGAATCTGAGCCAAGTAAGCCAGCTAATCTACTACCATATTGAACTGACGAACAATTAGAAAAGGGAATGTGAGTCACCATCCCATTTGACATCTTACAAGATACCATCTTGGACAAGCTTATGCTTGCTGAAGATTGGAAAACACTGTCCTCCATGTCCCACCTTTAAAGTGAGCTGTTGTCTACATTATGAGACAGGCTTAACATTCTAAGTTAATACCATATATGTAAGAACTGGACTGCAACCAAGAGTGAGGACATACACATTGTTGTTGAAGCTAGCTCAAAATACTTCTATGATATGTCTACATTTCCTAGTAATGTCTGCCAATCAAGTTCAACAAATGCATTGCTGTCTACAGCACTACAGAAGTGATTCAAATGGACAAAACCTTGTACTGTGTACCATCAACTACAAAAATGATGACAGAAGCGTACAAACAGCTAGAGTGCCTGAAACCCTGAACATGGAAGACTACAAAAGGCTAGAAACCCTGAAACCCTGAACGTGGGAAACCATCAATTTTCGTGGGAAAAAGGCAAAGTTCAGCGTTAGAACACTGAAAAATTCCTTGAGATCAAGGGTAATAAACGAGTCTCTTCGTAAACTCAGAGGACTCGTAATGTAATGGATCCCTGCACATGACCTCCCACTGAATCTAAATCGGTAAGTAGCTGGAAGCATTCTTTTTCCTGCTCTGTTTCAGGCTTCACACGCTCCCCCAATTATTGATACCAGATAAAACATCCATATCAAGATTTAACAGGCGATCTGTGACCAAGGAAAATGAGGACTTTTTGGTTGTAAGATATCCACCTGTTGTACTTTGTTGTATTTGTTCATGGTTAAACCCTATCAATGGAAAATGTGGGTCCATCTGGAAGCGTTTATCATGATACATTAATAGAAGACGCTTGTGTGCCATGGAAGAAATATTTTTAGGAATCATATTGTTACATATGCCACCAAAACCATATGGAAATAACCATGGTAACATTGAGGGAAATAGTTGAGGATTATTATAAACTGAGTTAGGCTCATCAGAGTGGCCAACAAACATATTTTTTTTATTGGATGTAAGATGCTCCAACGCCTGTGCTTTAATAGCCTCCAATGGCATGGTGGAGTATTCCTCTCCTGTCAACCCTTGGACAACAAATGTGCATGGACCTTCTGTGGTTCCAATTTCCTCACCATTGTGGGAACCTCTTCAGGGATTGCGTATGATGATGCAGTCCGTGTATCTATCAACGAAGCGATCCTGGCGAGCTGTAGTGTATGGATAGGTTTGCGTTATGGTGTGAGACCCTTGTTCGAGTATCTAGGAGTTAATCAAGGTCAATCTCTTTACACGAGTTGCTACTTGCTCTGGAATGCCACGAGCGTAGACGAACTCTCCCTTCTCGGAATGCCGCAGAAAGGTGCTAGGAGATTTCCCTCGGGAAAGATGTGCAAACACAATCAGTGCGCAAGGAGAGACACGAGCTCTCCACAGTACGGTATCAACAATTCTACTGACCTTACTTCCGAAACCCCTTGTATACCCGTGATTGAGTCGTGAGGACGATGCTCAAGTGCGCGAGTCAGAACAGAGATGATGTA
>NW_001890015.1:0-1489 GCF_000143565.1 Laccaria bicolor S238N-H82 | reverse complement strand
AGTGCCACAGGGATTCAAAATGCATCGGAAAATATGTCTAGCCAAGTCATCCGTTGATATCGCACCATATTTTGTCAAAAACCCTCTAGTGAGTATTATATTGAGCTAAACAGCGCCACAGGGATTCAAAATGCATCGGAAAATATGTCTAGCCAAGTCATCCGACAATATCGCACCATATTTTTTTCAAAAACTCTCTAGTCAGTATTATATTGAGCTAAACAGCGCCACAGGGATTCAAAATGCATCAGAAAATATCTAGCCAAGTCATCCAACAATATCGCACCATATTTTGTCAGGGCTCATCAACCACTGCAGATCTGTTGGTAAGGCCACCAAAAACTCCAAGAGAATCAAACCCACCCCACCTTCTGTAGTTGGAACACTTTACCAGTCACAGTACATCGTTCACTACAATGGATTCTTTTTACAACAAGATAGAAGCATGCAAGTACCCTCTTTAACTGGATGTGTAGAGTCACTAATTTTATATACTAGGTGATCTGCTTGAGGCCGTCATAACTGCTAGGACAACGAAGGGTCCAAAGGTTGTACAATTGGCGTATTTTAATTCGGTGAGCAGTGGTATAGTGTTATAGATTATCTGAGACATACTCACACCCCAATAACAGGTGGATGGAATGTCTGATTTATGCTCAGTAACAAAGGTGGACAAACCAAGATGTTGGAAGCTCACAAAGACCAACATTGATGACAACAGCCAAGAAGAAGTCGTACTGCACATACAGGGTATTGTTTGCAATGCAAGTCTTCCACCTGTGAAACGACCATTCAAAATGTAAGTATTTCCTTAACTGTGAAGCGTAAACAAGCTAAAGCATCATATAACAGAGAGTCAAAGCAGCGAAGATATCTGAAGCAATCATTAGCTTTGACGGGACTTGGGGGAACAAAATTTTCCACCATGATTGAAAACATTTACGACATACAGCACATTTTTGAGTGATCACTACCCCACAACACCATGGATGCATGGGTTCCTAGTTATTATGAAACATTCAAAGCATTGGATATGGGCAACCGCTATTTCACAGACCGACGTGATATAAACGGTGACGCTCCTATTTCCTTTGGCACTGAGATCGACCCACACAATATACTTACGAACGCATTGTCCAATGAATTTGTTCACCTCCTGGAAAATAAGGTTGATTATTATGAAGTGCAACAAGGAACCGATAATATTATACGGTAAGCAATGGAGCACTCAAATGATTCAAATTTGACTAATACCTCACAGATACTATGAAATCAACCCAATGAAGATACGTCCAGGAGATGTTGTGGAAGTGCAGGTATCATTCGTTGCAATACCGCTTAAGCAACAAAGATACAAAATACTGGTGGTGCTACGAGCTATCACTCTACTAGATTGCAGTCCACTACGAGTAAGCCAACATTCAGCCAAAGTACACAATGCTAACAGAAAACAGAATGCAAGTATTGCACGTCGCATGAGCAGAGGTGC
>NW_001890016.1:18655-23022 GCF_000143565.1 Laccaria bicolor S238N-H82 | reverse complement strand
CATATATCAGGATAACCATACGACGGGGCTTAGGCAGTATGCCAGGTTCGGTTCTATAACTTTGAATGATAGAGAAGCTCGATTTTCCCAACCAAAAAGGGAATTATTTGGTTTAATGTGATCTTTACAGGCTGCATCATATTGGCTTCTAGGATGTCGAAAACTAATTGTGGAAACAGACGCGAAATACCTGTCTGGTATGCTTTGAAACCCTGAAATGGGACCAAATGCAACTATCAACAGATGGATTGATGCATGTCTAATGTTCCATTTTAAGTTACAACATGTCCAAGGAAAGACCTTCAGCGCAGATGGATTATCGTGCAGAGATGCTCAACCAGGTGACGATGTGTATCCACCTTCAGATGAACATCTCGACGAACCCGTTGGTGTCATTGAAGTGTTACCAGATCCAGATGGAGGGGAGCCCCCTTTGGATTTCGAAACCTTCAAAGATCAAATTGACTCGAGGGGGGGATATATCCAACAATTGGCTCTAGACATCTCAGATTTTCAGGATGAACTAGACAGGGAAATAGCAATGACACAGAAAATAGCTAAAAATGTGAAAACAAGAATTGACAATGATCCAGGTCATACAGAAAGCAGCCCGGAACAGAAGGAATTTCTTCGAATTTACATGATTTCGACTTTAACTTCACCAGGCCTGGAAGCCAGATTTGACGAACTAGAGACAGAGCAACCTTACCCGGAAACTCATAGGTCATTTATTGGACAGTCACAGGATGAATTCCTTCTTATGCTAAGAGACTGGCTGAAAAATCCTAAAAAGATCGAAGGATATTCTGATAAAAAGTACGGCGCTTTCGTAAGATTTGCAAAAAGTTTCTTCCTGGACAAAGAGGATAGATTATATCGTCGAAGCATTGAATCACGTCACAAGCTAGTGGTCGACAAGTCTCACCAAATGTACATGATGAGATCTGCACACGATGCTATGGGACATAGGGGAGCATATGCTATGCAGAATATGTTAACGGAGCGTTTTTGGTGGCCTGAAATCGAAAGAGACATACATTGGTATGTGAAAACATGCCAGCGTTGTCAGGAACGTACCAAACGTGTAGTGGAAATCCCACCCACTGTGACACATACACCATCTATTTTCCAACGACTACATGCTGATACCATACACATGACTCCGAAATCTAATGGATGTAAGTACATTGTCCATGGGAGGTGTGCACTGTCAAGCTGGGTTGAAGGAAAACCCCTAAAAAGTGAAACTGCAAGAACTGTCGGCTGATGGCTTTTTGAAGAAGTCATCTGCAGATGGGGTTGTCTAGAAGTAATAATAACTGACAATGGTTCGGTTTTCCTTGCTGCTGTAAAATGGCTCAAAGAAAAATACGGGATAAAGGGTATTAGGATATCTCCGTATAATTCTAAGGCAAATGGCAGAATCGAAAGGCCCCATTGGGATATTATACAAATGCTCACAAAGTGCTGTGGACCCAAGAACCTTGCCAAGTGGTACTGGTTCTTTTGGCAAGTACTTTGGGCTGACAGGATCACGATTAGAAAAAGATTTGGTTGTTCGCCATTCTTTATGGTAACAGGCGCACATCCAATATTACCTCTCGATGTACAAGAAGCTACCTGGTTAGTAAAATTACCAGATCGTATGTTGTCCACTGCAGAATTGATTGGCTATAGAGCCAAAGCATTAGCAAAACACAGGCAGCATGTGGCAGAAATGCGCGAGAGGGTCACCTTAAAAAAAATAAAAAGAGTGGCAAAATATGAACTGAGCCACCGCCATAAAATCAGTGGTTGAATTTATAAACCCAGAGACCTGGTGCTTATCAGAAATTCGCAGGTATCCTCGTCATTAAATAGTAAAATGCAACCAAGATATCTGGGACCTATGATTGTGGTACGTCGAACAAAGGGAGGTTCATATATAGTTTGTGAACTAGACGGATCAGTCAATCACAATAAAATTGGAGTGTTCAGAGTCATTCCGTATTTCGCAAGAGAAAGGATCGACTTACCTGAGCACTTCAGTACACTTATTGATGCAAGCAATGAGGAACTGGATGAAATCGAAAACACAGGCGTTGAAGAAAGACCTAACGCAAGAGATTACTACTTTGAAGGAGTTAATCTTGATGGGTCTTCCGCAGATGAATCCAGGGACTTAGAAGAAATCAAAGATTTAAGTGAAGAAGAGGCTTAGTAGACTTATGCGTTAAATTGGCTAAAGTTTAATAAAACCTCCAGCAGTTTATAAACATAATGTGCAAGCGCCTTCTAGATTTTCCATGTGTAGTCAACTATACATGCGGGCTCTAGGTGTCTGTCTATGGAAAAAAGTTCGGATACTTCTACTACTCCTTAGTTACTTCACGCTCAGCAATCTGGGCAAGGGCAATTTCGTAATCAGCGACAAGTACATCACGAAGACGAAGCTCCAAGTCGAGGCACTGCATGCTGAGAAGAACACGTTCACGAAGATCGACCTCTTGCTGCTTGAAATAAGCAAGGGTGGGATAAGCTGGCATGCGGTTGGTAACAGCCGCATGTGTGTGCGCTAAGATCTCCCTGTACAAAGGGTTGTTGATGAGCAAGGAGTTGGCAGACTCGTCTATAACAAAGGACGAGCACATTAGTTTACGATTTATGAAGATAAAGATAAATACGAACTTTGACGAGACTGAAGGTCTGCTAAGCCACTGATAAAGGGTGGTTCAGTACGAGGGCGTTTGTCGCCGGCGCAACTGCCTTTGGCATGCTCAATGACAAGGGCCTTGTGAAATTCGCGACTGTTAGTGTCCATGCCTGGAACAGCATCGTAGGGAATGCTGACCGTTTCGGCACGCTTGGATTTGGCTGGGGTCTGTTATGTTCGGATAAAATATGAAGTTAACAACATGGCAGTGGACTCACGCAATAATAGCAGCTTACCTTGGGACCAGAGGCAGCGTGCTTCTTGCCTTTCTCTTTGGGAGAGGAAGTGGCGTCCTTGACTTCTTCGTCACCAAAGAGGTTGTCCACAGCCATCTGAGCAAAGCAGTACGCAATATTAAATTGTGTTCTGCTTGAAAGAAAATAAAAATAACGCACAGTATCAGCTGCAGTGATAGCGTAGGGGCCATCACACCCACCCATCGTAACGTTGGTATCTGAGGGGCCGGGGACAATCTCGACTTCGTCGTCCTTGTCCTCAACGACAGCCTTGGACTTGACAAGCTTGCGGGGATGCTGTTTCAAAATGTACCTGCACTGCGTTAATAAAATGAGAAAAGATGAACAAAATAAGTATAAATGTGCCTTGGCTTTAGCGGTGGACATTACCTCTGCAATCTCAGCCTGAGCCTGAGCTTGAGCAGTAACAGGTGGTGGAACGACCTGCGCAGCGGTGAGAACGGCGCAACAATATTCATCCGATTGCACTTTCCTCACTCCCGCATGACACGGTCTTCTCACTATCCTTTCTGCTCCCCAAGATGTCTGTCTCATATGCTCATTCTTGATCACTTGCATTGTATTATGTCACACTTTACGTAAGCATTGTAGTTATACCTCATGTACATGAGGCAATATCATCTTCTTACTATCACCTACAACTCTCGTATCATTTGGATACCAAAGCCCTACCAACGGCTCTGATCCAAATCTTGAGGTTCTAGCAGATAGGAAACACGAGCAACATTAACTACTCCTTCACTGGGATTGTCCGTGAAGGTTGGAGCACAGGTATGCTGAATGGTCACGTTCCATGGCTCCTAGCATTAACTGCACGGTTTGGACCAACTCCGTGGGTCTCCACACCTTTGACTGTCTAGTCTGCCAGACAATACCTTGACTGTCCCACTACCTAAGTGATACCTACATTAAGTAGCGGTTCACAAAGGTGGACACTGTGGGAACAGTCGACACTCTAGCTGACTATCGACTATCTAATCCAATTTGGTATTCTTACATCTGGTCCTTGCGTCTGATCTTCCCTTCCATGCTCTCATACTTCAATCACCCTTGTTCACCCTGTCTGACTACCGACAACCAAAGAAATCTACTCCCCCTGCAGGTATGTCGCTGTCGGTGACATGGCACCTGGATGTTGTATGACTAAAGAAATGGGGGGGCAGGGGTTGTGTGAGCTCACCTGGGTTGGCACACGACGTCGTCACTGTCCTCGTTGTCGCATCAATGTGGCAGGCACTCGTTTTCTTGCCAAAGCTGGTGACGTGGTGTTGCCGTGTTGTTCTTGTGGTGTTGGGGCATGCCAGGCTGGTTGTGGGTGGTCGACGAGGGTTGTAGGTTGTGGTGGCCATTGGTGACAGTGGTGGTGCGGCAGCTGTGGGTGAGCGTTGTGATGATGGTAGTGGTTGAGGCCTGAGGAG
>NW_001890016.1:17100-18156 GCF_000143565.1 Laccaria bicolor S238N-H82 | reverse complement strand
AATTTTGTCAAGTCTGTCAAAAGTCTAAGGTCGAAAAAATATATAGTGACCTCACATATTTTTGTTGCAAATTGATCATGTCATTTTGCCATTCAACACTCACAAGTGGCTACCACCTTTATCATAAACTAAGGTACTTGCCTGTAGAGCTGTGTGTATAAGTCCACAAGTTTTATGAAAGGCCTTTCATAGGTGTGTCCTGTGTCTTTCTTTCTCATAAAGGCTATGTTCTTTTCATAAAATGTAGGCAAAGACCACAGGACCATTTCATAACATTTCATAGGAGCTTTCATAAAAGCTTTCATAATTATTATCATGCACTTTCTATGAATATTTCATTGTACTTTTCATAATTAAACCTGTGCACTTTCAATAAATATTTCATTGACTAGGTTTGGTGTATTCATTGCCTCTTTCACATTTAATGGTGTGTGCTTTCATTGAAGAATTCATTAGGAATTTTCAGCACTTTCATTGCACTTTTCATAATTAAACCTGTGCACTTTCAATAAATATTTCATTGTCTATGTTAGGTGTATTCATTGCCTCTTTCATAATTAATGCTGTGCACTTTCATTGAATATTTCATTATCAATTCTGGGTGCTTTCATTGTGCATTTCAATAAATATTTCATTGGCTAGGTTAGATGTATTCATTGCTTCTTTCATAATTAATGATGTGTGCTTTCATTGAATATTCTACAGCTTTCACTGGGATTTTTCATTGAGTATCTCTCAATATTTCATTCTGATTTTCATACATACCCCCAGGGCTATCATTACGATTTTTCATTATATTCCATTATAGCAATAAAATAGCTATTAGGGTCCATCCAATTGTAGCACACTAGTAAGGTCCTATCTCACTATCCTTTCTGCTCCCCAAGATGTCTGTCTCATATGCTCATTCTTGATCACTTGCATTGTATTATGTCACACATTACGTAAGCATTGTAGTTATACCTCATGTACATGAGGCAATATCATCTTCTTACTATCACCTACAACTCTTGTATCATTTGGATACCAAAGCCCTACCAACAGCTCTGATCCAAA
>NW_001890016.1:0-16477 GCF_000143565.1 Laccaria bicolor S238N-H82 | reverse complement strand
TAAATGACACAATCTGGCTTTTGAAAACAATGGGTAATGGCACATCATAATGGTGGGAAATAGAGACATGTATGATTTATGGCATTTATCAAGATCTGGAAAAATGATGTGAAATGTTTATAAAACTAAATCAAATGAATCAGAGAAAGACATTGGAAGACTTGGAAGATTAGAAACTCACCAAGACAATTTTTTAGAGCAATCTTTACAAGTGCATGTTTTTTATCCTTCATTTGAAGATGAGAGGCCTCCTGAATTGCAGTTTCAATTTTTGCTATGTCAGCAACCAAGTTGAACTTTTGAATGGCTGATTTGAAGGGGGCAGAAGATGCTGAAGGGTTCTGATTCCATAGAAAATATGAGTGCTCTGCGATGATAGCTGTGGCTGAGCAGCAAAATAGTAGTTACAATAAAGTGGTCAGAAATAATAATACACATACCAATACATAGAAGGGCAATGTCCTTAGAGGTTTTTGTATAGTCAATCTACATAGAATTATATTGTGATCAGAATAGTGAATGGCATTTACACAGTACAGACTTACAAAAGGCCAGTCTGTATAACTGAGGACATCCTCCACCTAGAAATAGTGATTGATTCAGTGAATTGTTATTTTCAAAAAAAAAATTAAAAAAATTAAAAATGGGAAGAGAAAATAAAATGCTTACAGCCTATTTGAAGAAGTAAAGCAGCATAAGTTTTCAGAGAAATGCAACTCACAATCTCAGGATTCTTAGCAAAATAAAAGGTGAAGAAGGGTGAGACTTACACGCTATGTAAAACATGGGCAATGCTCTTGTCAGCAATAAGTAGGAAGGGCCAGATGCCAACGTACATCCTGTTCAAAGCCCAGGACATCTTGTCAGCAACAAGCAGGAAGTGCCAGCCTGACTTACAAACTACTCAAAACCCAGAGCACACTCTTGTCAGCAACAAGCAGGAAGTGCCAGCTAGATGCTGACTTACAACCTGTTAAAAACCCAGAGTGTAAGCAACAAGCAGGAAGGGCCAGCCAGATGCTGACTTACAGCCTGTTTAAAACCCAGAGTATGGTCTTGTCAACAAGCAGAAAAGGCCAGTCAGATGCTGACTTACACCCTGTTCAAACCCTCCTGTCAGCACAAGCAGGAAGGGCCAGCCAGATGCTGACTTACATTCTGTTGAAAACCCAGAGCATACTCTTGTCAACAACAAACAGGAATAGCCAGCCACATGCTGACTTACGAACTGTTCAAAACCCAGAGCATGGTCTTGTTAGCAACAAGCCAAAAGGGCCAGCCAGATGCTCACTTACAGCCTGTTGAAACCCCAGAGCATGGTCTTGTCAACAAGCAGGAATGGCCAGTCAGATGCTGACTTACAGCCTGTTCCAAATTCAGAGCACGTTCTTGTCAGCAACAAGGAGGAAGGGACAGCCAGATGCTGACTTACATCCTGCTCAAAACCCAGAGCATGCTCTTGTCAGGAACAAGCAGAAAGGGCTGCCCAGATGCTGACTTACATCCTGTTGAACACCCAGAGCATGCTCTTGTCAGCAACAAGCAGGAAGGGCCAGCCAGATGCTGACTTACATCCTGTTCAAAACCCAGACCATGGTCTTGTCAGCAACAAGCAGGAACAGCCAACCAGATGCTGACTTACAACCTGTTCAAAACCCAGAGCATGGTCTTGTCAGCAACAAGCAGGAATGGCCAGCCAGATGCTGACTTACATCCTGTTCAAAACCCAGAGCATACTCTTGTCAGCAACAAGCAGGAATGGCCAGGCAGATGCTGACTTACAACCTGTTCAAAACCCAGAGCATGGTCTTGTCAGCAACAAGCAGGAAGGGCCAGCAGATGCTAACTTACATACTGTTCAAAAACCCAGACCATGCTCTTGTCAGCAACAAGCAGGAAGGGCCAGCAGATGCACACTTACATCCTGTTCAAAATCCAGAGCATAGTCTTGTCAGCAACAAGCAGGAATGGCCAGCCAGATGCTGACTTACAGCCTGTTTAAAACCCAGAGCATGCTCTTGTCAGCAACAAGCAGGAAGGCCAGGCAGATGCTAACTTACAACCTGTTCAAAAACGAGACCATGGTCTTGTCAGCAACAAGCAGGAAGGGCCAGCAGATGCTAACTTACATACTGTTCAAAAACGAGAGCATGCTCTTGTCAGCAACAAGCCGGAAGGGCCAGCAGATGCTAACTTACAACCTGTTCAAAACCCAGACCATGTTCTTGTCAGAAACAAGCAGGAAGGGCCAGCCAGTTGCACACTTACATCCTGTTCAAAACCCAGACCATGCTCTTGTCAGCAACAAACAGGAAGGGCCAGCCAAATGCTGACTTACAAACTGTTCAAAATCCAGAGCATGGTCTTGTCAGCAACAAGCAAGAAGGGCCAGCCAGATGCTGACTTACAAACTGTTGAAAACCCAGAGCATACTCTTGTCAACATCAGAGGATGAACCCAAAAAAAAAATCCACTTACATTCTGTTTATAAAGCACATTCTTGTTAGCATCTACTTGAGACCAGCTGGATATTAGCTTACTTTCTGTTTAAATATATCATTTCATTGTACAGTTGAATAGTCAAGTTAGTTTCACATACCATATGTGGAAAATACTGCAATATATTCTCAATGATCTCCCTCCACTCTCTCTTTCTTTCAAACAATGTCCAAGCTGGAAATATGAATCTATTATTCTGGGTAAGAAACAATTTAGCTTCATATAATTAGACATGAAACAAATACCTCATAATTGCATATTCAATTGACAGAGATATATTATTTTTCTGCACTGTAAGAAACAGCTGTAAAATTGTATTATCATCTGAGAGAGTAGCTGCTGTCTTCCTCAGCAGTTCACTGCAGTCACTTGTGGAATTATGCATGTCTGTTAAATGCAATTAATTTGTAGACTATAAATAAATGAATTTGCCACACCTCGAAAATACACATGTTCCTTGGGGGGGTACTGTTGCATATAGAGTTGCTGACCAAAACTGTTTTGAAACCTGGCAATTGATTCCTCTGGAGCTTTTATTACAGCATCTTCAATACTCATTCCACCATTAACCAATTGTTTTATTGTTTGGTCATCAAGCATGTCTGCTTTTGTAAACAAGACAATAACAGGGACTGCACACAAAATGAAAATGTTACATTCAAGAGATTATCAATAGTTTACACACCTCCACCAGTCCCTGACTGATCAAAGAAATTTAACTCTGCTCTTGTAATTGGTCTGGCTTCATCATTGATTGGGATGCAGTACCTATACAGGATGTATTCAGATGCACTTTAATGTTAATGCTCAGTCACTTACCAAATTACATGCAGATGATCCCTGATGTTTTTTTTGGTTGAACATTTTTGTATAAAGTTCTTAACTTTATCCAGCTCAGATGTTCTGCCTGCTTCGAAGCCATGTGAGTCATGAAAGACAAATTCCCTATTACTCTCGAATATCATTTCATTCTCAATGTCATGCTCCCCTCTCTGCCACACCTTCAGTAAAAATAATAGGACTGTAAATCCACATACCCATGCAGTTGCATTGAGCTCGGACAAGTCAATCTATCCACATCAATAATGATAGATGATGATGTCTAGGACTCTAGAACATGGAATACCTCATGACCCTCCCGATTGAAAATTTTCGGCTGTTCTGTTGCATTGCAAACTCGCTGGAGGATGGTTGTCTTTCCCGCATTGGCGCGGCCAATGATAAGGACACGATAATGCTTGATGAGCGCTCGAACATTTCGTGCTCGTCTTCGTTGTCTTTCTACTTCTTGGAAATCGGTATTGGAAAGAGACATTTGTCGCCCGGATGCCTGAGATGGTGGAAGTGGTGAAGAATCAAGATAAGCGCAGCGGTGGGCAGTGTATTGTTTGCTTATGCTGGGTCAGCCACAGGTGTGACGTCACTTGAGCGTAACCATCGTTCACTTCTGGCCTCGCCGTTGATACAGCTTTATTCTCATAGGGATTTCCAATATGTACACACATCGTTGACTGCTCAACTGAGCTTTTCAAGCCTCAATCTGACCACGACGATCGTGAAAGCATGCTTTGACCCAACGGCGAGGGAGAGGGAAGTACAAATTTAAACTCCAGGTTAACAAGTTTTCCACAGTCCAGGTGAATGCTCCTTCGAGTCGCCATTCAAGCTCCAGCAATGGCGTGAGTTCGCCACAGACTAATCTCTACGGCAGCGGGCTTATTTCCACGACACCATTTTCCTACATTGAGACTCGAATTACGGTAGCTGAAAACCTAGAAGGTTGAAAGTGGCTCTGATACTCAAGGCGCGAACTGAAATGGAAAAGCGTCATTGTCAACTGGAGTACTACATATCCGATGTAATGTCCGAGTCGGGCCAACACCTCGAGGCCCCAAGTTGAGTCGGGATGAGGAGTTTTCATGGTACTCTGATAGTGAGGTTGGTGGATTGACTCGACCGTAAACTTGAAACGGAAAACGGGCTATGATACGCGCGCTGAGTCTTCTCATTCACAGCCTACTCGAGGAAGGGTAGTTGTCTGTCGGATTTTATCGAGCAAATAACTAACCTGTAGCTTGGATACGGTGACTTGTAATCCGACCGTCGACTACGTGTTTTTCTGGAAGACCAACGAAAAGCAGTGAGTGCGATATTTTCCGTTTGTATGGGAAGGGATGTTGATGGGAATGATAGTGGTTGGGCATCGCAATGGTACCCATCACCTTTCACCGTAAAGGTGAAGCTGGAAGAAGAAGGCGGGGAGGAAGAGGTCACGTTTGCCTCTGCCGAGCACTGGATGATGGTGCAGAAAGCGTTGCTGTTTGGAGACTACGGCAAGGCACGTGAGATTTTGGGTGTAGAGGGCGTATCATCGAGCGACATGGCGCACGTCAAAGCGCTAGGTCGGCAAGTGAGCGGGTTCGACGAGGAAAAGTGGGTAGATGCGCGGCAGGACATTGTGCTTCAAGGGAACATGCACAAATTCGAGCAAAACGGCGAGTTGCTTGAGAAATTGATGGATACGGGGGATAAGAAGATTGTAGAAGCGAGTCCTAGAGATCGGATATGGGGTATTGGCTTTGGCGAGAAGAACGCGTTGAATCAACGGGAACGGTGGGGATTTAATTTATTGGGAATTGCATTGGAGGAGACGAGGAGGAAATTAAATAAGGGAAGCGTGGGAAAGGAGGGGCATGAAGCGTAAAATGTAAAATAGAAACAGAAATCATCATCATCATCTCAACAAATGCTGCACACGCAGCCACTCTCATACGCTCAGCGCGCAAAGAACGCTCAGAACAAGTCAAATCATGGCGACGACAGTCCACCCACTTCACCCACTTTGGCTGTCAAAGCTCTCTCCATCGTCGCAGCTCAGAAGGACACGACCATCGTGAACTTTTGGAGTCAAAGGAAAGAGAAGATGGCGGCGGCTGCTGCAGCTGCTGCAACCCATCCTAATCCTCAGCAACAACTACGAAAGACCGTTCCATCACGCGACAACACCACCACTAACGGCGTCGATACGAATACCTGGCCAGAGGTCGGCAAGGTTCTCGAATCTGCGAGTGGCACGACGACGGATGAACAACAGGAAAGGGAGAAGGAAAACGTGTCACATACCCCAAGGAAAAGTACTTCATTTTGCTTTCCTATCGATCGTTCTCTCGTAATAACTTGAAAATCCACAACAGCGAAATGGGTTCCTATACCCCCAGAAGAGCTCCAAGCAGCTGCAGACGCACTCCGAGTAAAATCAGCAAAATCTTCTCGCTCCAATTCACGGAGTAACAACAAACGAAACACCACCAACGCCAATGCCAATGGATCAACCCAGAACCAGAACCAGAACCAATCAGGGCGCCAATCGACGCCAGCAAGCACATCTCACTCACGCGTGAACAGCCGCTCTGCGAGCGTCCATTCCAGTCCTCACTTGTTTGCCCGTGGTCGGCGATTGCCTGATGATCAGGATCACTCCGTCCCTCCCGTACCGACTCTCAATGGAACCAATGCAAATGGCGGTGGTATGAAAGCGATAACAACAACGAAAGACGACGCGTATAGACCGTATCAACCACAGCCTTACCTACCCTCCCCTATCACCATTACGAGGAACACATCAACGGGCTCACCGACGTACCCGTACCCGTACCCTCACCCGAATTACCCTGGGCCTGCGTTTGAGTATCCTTCAGCTGGCTCTTCGACGATACCTACGCCACACACGATGCCCGTGCCACAGCCTTATTGGTTCCATCCCAATCCCAACCCATCTTCGGGGCAACATAGTCCGAATTACCCACCACAAGGGATGTATTCGATGCCTCAGCCACATGCAAGTGGGAGGAAACCACCTGAACATGCAGCACCTGTCGTTGTGTACGGGTACGATGTTTCAACACCTGGGAATGGGAAGAAGGCGATGAGAGGGGCGGGTCCGGTGGTGTTTGGTTCGATTGCGAGTGCGCAAGAGGTTACGCCTAGTCCGAGTCCTGGACCTTCTATGCCTGTGCCTGTGAATGTGCCTGTACCTGTGAATGGGGGGTTGGCGATTGATGAGTTGGGTGTTAGGAGGATAACGACGAGGCATGGTGGTGTTGAGCAAAGGGGTGTATTGAATGGCGTGGGCAAGTGGGAGTTTGGGACTACGGGGTTGACGTCGACGACGGGGTTGGATGATCATCAGCCTCAAGAGGAGAAGCTCGAGGATAACAACGTCCCACTCAAAACAAACACGAATGGGATCGCAGAGAGTAAACCTTCCTCGGGGTCTGTATCCCCGCTCGTTGGACTTGGAGTAGGGTTGGATGCGTTTTCGGTTAAATATTTTGTGTTTGGGTTTGTGTTTGGGTTGAGGAGGGCGAATGTTTCTGGCGTTGGAGGAGGGGTGATGAAGATGATGAGGGTGGGGAAAGGGAGCGGGGAGGTTGGCTATAAACTGTTGGAATCAACCCAAGCGATCGCGAACAAGCACCCCGAATCAACCCAATTCGTATTGGTATCGATCAACCAACGGCAAGAAAGATCATCGCAATGCTCATCTTCTCAACCAGCTCAACAACCCCTTCAAGCTCCCAGCCTTCAAGTTCCTTTTAACATGGCTATGAAGCAGAGGCTCCCCAACGAGGTTATGAGCGTGGTACTTCGCGCCCTCTATAACAGTTACCGTCACCTCTCCCTGCGCATCTGAAGCATCTGTTTCGACGTTTGAAGGTGCCGATAGCACCTCTACATCTGACGTGAGCGCAACCCCTTCTGCGCTGGGATTCCCAAAATCGTCAATCCCAAGCCTGCGTTGTCGGATTTTCCAGAATATGCATGGTTAAAAGGCTTCCTTGCATTATGCCTGCTATTGCGAATGTTATCCAGCCTAGGGGAGGGAGGGGACGTACTGGTCCAATTCGTCCCAGGTTTATAATTCCCAACGAAAGATCGCAATCAGCATCGAACAGACAAAAGAACGAGAGGGGACCGTACCTCAACGCAATACTCAACACCATCAACACGGCCTTAGAATAAGCATCATCAGTATGCTAAGCGCGCCAACCACCTTAGCTTTGTATGTGTAGTTGAGGGGCGTATTGGACGGCTGCGAGGAGGGCTGAGCTTACGTCTAAAAAGGTGGCCCATGAGGGTAACTGTGTCGGGAGCGAGTTGGGGAGGAGGTGGTGGCGAGGAGGAACCAGGTTACGAATGATACGAGGATGTTAGTGTGGGTAAAAGGGGTGTGTTAGGGAGGAAAGGAGCAGGGGAAAGAAAACGCATAGGTCCACGCAAGCAGCACTGTGTATGTTATCATACTACGTGATATACTTGGCTGTGATTTTGTGCGACTGCGAACCGATCATCTTTCGTTCAACTCCTAATTTGGATGCTCAAGCGCTCAAGCCTCAAGGTGACAGGACTTGAGGCTGTCCAAACGTGGGTTGTCCAGAGCCAACGCCGTCACTGCATGTTCAACGACTCCGAGAAGTTCGTCGTGTCTGGAGGTACCTTTTCAGTTGTTCAAGGAGATTCCATTACATATGGGGGGCAACATGCGGGTGGAATTCAAGGTGAGATCCATCTCGTCCTATTCGACTCGGACTGACTCTTTTTTTGCATCAGGGTTGAAAGTACTTTATGACAACATCGCGGCGGGCGCGATGCACAACTCCAAAGAGCGTCGTGACTCTCCCAAATGCCATCCCGACACTCGGAAAGCAGTATTAAGCGATATCACCAGTTGGATTTCGGATCACAAGAAGAAAACTTGTATCCTCTGGCTGAGAGCTCCAGCAGGCTCAGGAAAATCAGCCATTTTGCAACAAATAGCAGAAAACTTTCATAATTCTGGGGGATTGTCTGCAAGCTTCTTCTTTTCTCGGACAGCTACGAAGAGAAACAGGGAGACCTTCCTTATCGCCACTCTCGCTTCCCAACTCGCGACTTCGATCCCAGCCACTAAACCACTCATCGCAGGAGCGATTGAGCGAGATCCGTCTATCTTCGACCGCGTCCTCTCTGAACAGATGGACCGTCTCGTGGTTTACCCGCTGGTGTATGCTTCACTCCATCCTGAGGGCGGCGACCCACCGTGGCCAACGTTGCTTGTCATAGACGGGCTCGATGAGTGTAATGGAGGAGAGAATCAGGCTGAAATTCTTCATGTCCTCAGGATAGCCCTTTTACAGCTGAGGTCTTCTTTACCAAGACTTTACCTGCTGATCGCGAGCAGGCCGGAGCCAGCCATTGTCGCATTTTTCGACCACGAACTCTTGGATATCACTCACCGTATACTTCTCGACGACACTTACAATCCCGATCTCGACATCGCGACATTTCTTCGAAGCAGCTTTGCTGACATATTCCGTCGACGCCATGCTCACTTCCCTTGTATGTCGTCCCTCCCGCAGCCGTGGCCTCCAGAACATGTTATCTCTTTCCTTGTCCAAAAATCATCTGGCCAATTCATCTTTGCTGCGACGGTGATCAGATTCATAGATGTTGATCGTAAAATTCCAACCGCCCAGCTTCAGCTTATACTCGACGTCTGTGGATCAGTGGATTCATCTAATTTTGCAACTAACCCTTTCGCTCTACTCGACGAGCTCTATAGCTATGTTTTGAACTCTAGCGAAGTAACAGAGAAGGCTATTTTTATACTTGGGGTTATTTTCTACCTACATACCAATCAAAGGCCGACTCTTGAATTCCTTCAGGTGATTCTCCAACTCAAACCCGAGGATATTACAATGATCTTTTGGGACTTGCACTCCATCGTTCACATCCCTGTTTCTGACAACGATCCTATTCGCTTCTACCATGCGTCCCTTCGGGATTTTCTTGTGGATCGACATAGGTCGCATAACCTATACATTGATGGATCCAAAATTCAATTCTTCCTTCTCAAAATGTGTATTCAAACTCTCACCGATTTTCATGGTGGATGCACCCGGGAAAGAACAGACATTGCATTGAAGTACAGCATGAACTATTGGGTAACCCATTATGATTACGGTGATGAACTGGATCCTGGCACTTTGGATAAGATTCTGGAAGAATACGATCTAGAAACGTGGCTACCTTTGGATAATTCGGCCTCTTTCGATGCCTTTATATCGTGGTGGAATGGTTTTGCACTAATGCGGGGCCGCTTCCATAGGCGAGTGAGTGTATTCATTTACCTGGTTTAACTCATGATGCTCCATTCTGACAGTCTTCGTCTAGTGTAGTCCAGAATGCTCAGCTTTATGTTCTCGATACACGTCGGTCCTTGATCGGTACCTTGTTCACCGATTCCAGGAACATAAACTCCCCGCCGTTGTAGCGGCACTCATGTGGTTGACATTACTGAGTCCCATAGAACGTCCACCATCGCGCTGGGGGGGCAATAAATTGATACTCCAAGAGGCCGCGTGGTTTTGGAACGTCCGAACACAAACGGACGAAAAAATTCAGTTCCTTTACTTGCTCATGGGTTTTCTCTCCAATCATAGGCGATCTGGTAACCTTTTTGTTGGGAGTGCTATCTCGATTACCCATTTTGCTCAGGTCTGTGCACAGAGGGTGTGGAGAGGCATTTTGGTTCTGGACCACCCGTTTGGTTCGGAAAATTGGATGTGTGTTCATTTCGCAATCCCTAATGCGCTGTTACATAACATGTGAGATAGGTTGTTCGTTCATTTGTGTGACGTGATGGACCTCTTAATTCGTGGTCATGCTCCTGATGGGAAGAGCTCCAAGCCCGCTGATAAGGCGGTTATTCAGAATATCAAGGTTAGGCAAACTCCGATTTTTTTGAGCCTTGGTCCGCTGAATCATAATATCTTCATTCATCACACGCAGATGCGCATGGACGACATAAAGGATCTTGTGAAATTTGTCGAAGCCAGTGCGACTGAGGATCAGAAAGAATCATTTGAAAGCCAATTGTTGCGCTGGAGAAATACCGAAATGGTCAGATGTCCCTTCGTCTTCAGTGTTGCCTGCGCCAACTGACATATCTATTTCAGGTACTTTCCGGGGAACAATCACTCCCAGACGAAGTTAGGACACCAGGTCGTGTAAAACACCTTGCAACCTTCCTGTGGGAAAAAGGCTTCTTTCGCAGACTGTGGAACTCTGCTTGAAGCTAGTGTCTCTCTGTTATGGTACTCCTCATACCATGACATTTGCATGAGTTCAGAGTCTGATGTGACTGGCTTTGTGAGTTATATGCAGATGTTAGTAAAGGTGCAGCCAAGTGACTGGCCTTGACTCTTCTTGACCCAACCTTGCTCATTCCATGTGCCAGCCATACTGATTCCATCAGGAAAAACCCAAGTTGCAAATTTGTAGTGATTTGTGTTAATGAGAGGTGAAAACTTCAAATTAGCGCGATTAGTGCCGATAAGTATGATTAGTGAAATTATATGCAATTAAACAGGTTCTGAGTTATTGAGTGCTTATTACATGCTTATTTTTACTTTTTAAGCACTGTCAAGCA
Organism: Laccaria bicolor S238N-H82; assembly: GCF_000143565.1. NCBI lineage: Eukaryota > Fungi > Basidiomycota > Agaricomycetes > Agaricales > Hydnangiaceae > Laccaria > Laccaria bicolor. The sequence continues at coordinate 5,508 of NW_001890016.1, read as the reverse complement.
GTTTTGCGCACACATTTGCAAGAGTAAGTTGAGAGTAAGTTGTGATTAGCACGTATTAAGTGAGTGATAAGCATGCTTTAAGTCATATTTGTAACCAAGGGGGGTACACAATTTTAATTTAATATATCATGCTGATTTTTTTTGTAAGGCCACTATGGCGGGACTAACTAACCAGTGTGCGAATAAATTACCATATATAGGTATGGTGTTGCACAATCCTTGGTAAGTGTGATTGACCTCTGCAAAAGCGCTCTTACAGTAAGGTCACAGGGTAGCCGATAAATGGTCAAGTCTTTTGACCAGACCCTAATCTTCAAGTGGAGGAGCTGGCTGGCAGCTCCGTAATAATACACAGGTCGTCGATGTATACTACAAATGTAATAGTTATCATAGTTAAATAAAAAAGGGATGAGGTGGGAGGGTCTTGAAAAAGTGCTCGTGTATGGTGCTGATCTGTACTAGATGATCAGCCAAACTCTTTTGATGTTGAAGAGGGGATCGGCGGCGCCGAGGAAGCGGGATTCTCACCGTGCAAGATAATAGTCTTTATATTGTTGAAGAGGGAAAGGCGGCGCCTAAGACTATTATAGAAGGGAGATGAGAATTCGTCCTGTAGGGGAGAAGCACGTCGTGCTTACCTGGGTGTCTCACAAGTGCGGTGATGGCAACGCAGAGGAGGGACCCAGGGTTATATACCTCTCTGCGAGCCATAGCACCTGACTCAGCGTCGCTATTGAATAGCACTGAGCCATGGCGGCACGACGAGAGGCATTACTCAGACTGAATAAAGATGAGTAAGTGGGCTGCGGCGATGCCGCTGATGAATTCGGCGAGGCCGAATTCAAAGGAGCTGGGCCCAGAGGCCTCCGAAAATGCTCCCCTCCCTTGGAACCCGCATTTACGTCGACCTCTGCAAAAGCGCTCTTACAGTAAGGTCACGGGGTAGCCGATAAATGGTCAAGTCTTTTGACCAGACCCTAATCTTCAAGTGGAGGAGCTGGCAGCTATAAATCGTGTAGATGGTGTGTGTGGGGGATGGTGGAGGTAGAAAAGATAATGGCGAAAGCACTTGAAGATACCGTGAAAAGGTTAGAGATGATTATGGAAACGTATTGCTGCAAGCTGTTGCTCGGCGCGTATGGTGGGATTGTCACGTATATAGATTTTCCACGCTTGGGAGGACCAACGGCCAAGCACTTGAATGACAGACTCGGAGACCCCAAGGCTGGCGTAATAAGTGGCGGCTCCAACGCGTGGAGAGTGCCTGCCGAAATCCCTATCGAGGAGCGTGAAGAATTTTCGGTCGAACCAGGAGCGTGTGGGAATCGATCCGTTGGCGCAAATGAATAGAGCAGGGCGGGCACCATGCAGGCGGTCGCGGTGTGTTACGTAGTCGCGCATAAGTACGATTGGATCAGCGGCGTCGTGATGAGTGAAGAGGATGTCTGTACCATGATAGAATGGGTCTCCTTTGTGGTAAGGGAGACGATATTGCATGCGGTTGTTCGGGAATGATAGAGACGCACGCTTGATTACTTTACGCCAATCCCATTGATCCCTATCATTTTTCCAAACTAATTCACCCAATCGATGGCATCCGTAAAAGCAACATGAGAGAATAGTGGCGAATAGAAGGTCGTCGTAGTCGCGTGTTGTACGTGCAACATGCAGAAATGCTTCAAGGTGGGAGAGGCGGAGCGGTTGTTTTCGGCGAATAGGGTCAGCACGGATTTTCTTCGATCCACGTATGGTAGATTGGACAAGGGGATGAGCTCGATTGGTGTCAAATTCAGGGTAGATGTCTTTGAGAAAATGTCGCGCGCCTGACAGATATTTTGGGCCTGAGGCGATGTATTTTGATGTATAAGCGATGTATCGCGCCAAGGTCTGTGGAGTAGGGGTGAGAGGTAACGAGAACTTGAGGCAAAAAGAGATGTAGTCCCGGGCGCCAGTAGCATAGCCCTTGACCGTGCTTATTTCAATGGAGTTAATTTGAAGATGTAAGGCACGATCGTCGACGGACTCGAGCGACATTGGGGGGCAGACAGTCCGTTTATGAGCGGACTGCCCACCCAGGAGGCCTAAAAGGACTTCCTCCATCGCGCCGGCAGGAGATCACGAGGCGGATCGAAAAGGCGGACGCGGATGGATGGAAATTTTCGATGAAATTCATCGAAAAGAAGGCATGATAATAAATCCGCCTTAATGTTTTGTTTCCCCTCAATATGCCGTACACGCAAGTCGACTCCAGAGCGAAGAATGACCTGCGCAACACCGAGAAGTACCCCGTTATGCATAGGTTGAGTAGCAGATAAACTGTTGAAGACTCCAACGGAGTCGAGGCTATCCGTAAATATCAAAAGTCGAGATGGGGGATGTGCAAAATTGGATGCGACATAGTGAATCGCAGAAAGGATGGCGAGCAACTCGAGGAAGAAAATGTCGACCTTGTCAGCATTTGAGGTTTGGGAGTGGATTCGGTAGACGAAGCCTTCATTGTTGTATGTGAAAGCGAAAGCGTCTGAGAGATTGGCGTCAGTCCATATGGTGAGGTCAGCATGGGAATCGTCCCAAAACCCGCTGTCAATGAAGCGGACACCAATAGCTTTAGGAATGGTGTCTGCAAGCCATGACAGATCAGAGCGGATAGTGCTATTGATGAAGATGGGAGGATTGCGAGTTTTACCACTGGTTTTACGGTAGAGCTCTGATAACGCTGGTCTTCCCCAGGGTAAGACATTCAAAACCCAGTTCAAATGACCACCGAGACGCTGCCAATCACGAAGGCGAGGTTGTCAGTTGGGGGTAGCTAGGAAGAGATGGATTTTTGTGACGACATTTTCGATTGACTCGGGAGTTAAGGTGATTGTTCCACGATTGATGTCGACAAAGAATCCAATTATCTTCAAAACCTCCCCGTGATCTTGCTTCTTGTCATCAAAGGGGCACGATATATTCTCCCAGAGTAGTAGTAGCTGTACTTGGCGGTAAGGTCAGAGACGGCCATGGTAGGAAAGTAGGTTATTATCATAGTCCCATCCGAAGAAGTCGTCCATATAAACATGTAAGCCATCGACACTGAATTTATATATGGCGAGCCAGCAAATGAGACTAGAAACGGCACACCAACAACGTGGAGAAGCTCGATTTCCAAAGACGAGTCGCCGAACAATGTAAAGTTGTCCGTCGACCGTCACAATTTGCCGTAACTGCCAGATGGGGTGTGCTGGTAAATTAAGAAAGGCGGACGCGACGTCTGATTTAAAAAGGATAAGGCGTCGGCCAGGGTTTTCCGCTCGAGCTTCTCGCAAGGCTTGGCCAAAAGGGTGCATGTCATCATATTTGACATGAGCTTCAGAGCGAGGTATGAAGTCGTTCAATCCCGAATTTTTGTGATCAGTAACAACGCGGGGTTTTTCGTTCTGCCAGACAACGAACATTGGGGAAAATTTCATATTTGGAAGGAGAGATGATAGGGGTAACGCCTTAGACCATCTGTCTGCTGCTAACTCTTTATCACGAAAGAGCCGGATGGCGTCAAGGTCAATATCTTCGGAAGCATAGTTTCCGGAGATGTCGGAGAGTTCATCTCGCCACTCCCCTTCATCAAAAGGCCAAAATCCAATGCGAAGACCATTCATGACAGATTTGACGAAAGGTTGATTGGGATGATCACGTAGTAGGTATTCGAATTGGTCAACATCAAATGGGGTGTCTACCTTGATGAAATCACACATTGCATCAAGGGTAGCTTGAATGGATGGATCATTTGTGAGATGTGGTGGGGGAGAAGGTAATGGGAGAGCTGTCTCCGTGTCAAGAGCTGAGGGCGACGATTGTTTATTATTACTATCGGACCATACATAGCGTCGACGGAAATGAGGAGGGTCAATAATAGATTGATTTGTTCGTTTTGCAGCACTGGGTAATGTTCTAGGCCCTTCCCGCGCTGCTGTTTCCGCCCTCTGGGTAGCGAGCGCTATATCCCTTTCCGCTGCGAGCTTCGAGAGAAGAGTTGCACGACTCTTTTTCTCGTGCTTGGTGTCTCCCCCCACATTCACAACAGATGCCATGCCTGCGCCGATTGACACACGGGTCAGAACATATCCCCTGGTTCCAGTTTTGGCATGGCACTGCTGCACGTTTGGCTGGAGCGTCGAAAGAGTGATCAGCCATTTCACGCTTTCGAAACATTTGCGCGAGGAGAGGCAGATGAAGTCGGCTACGGTCATCCATGCGATATGGATTTCGTGCATAACGATCTCGAGCTTCAATATCAAATTGGATGGCGACGGAAGGATCGAACGGAGCCGCGCGGAAAAGGTCGATAACCATGTCACAATAACTCTGAAGCTCTTCTTGACGGTGGGGGAAGAGGAGTGTGACGCTGGATTTCCACGCGGTAAAAACCCTAATCCATTCAGCTTCTTGCTTAATAGGCTTTTTCGCAGAATACTGGTCCTTTCGAACCAGCGCGTAACCCCCAGCAAAGTCCTTGGCCTCATCTTCATGACTATACCCTCGATCCATCGACGCGTAAAGTTTCTCAAGGTTGACATACTGGTCCTGGATAATGTTACGCCATATAGTACGTGGGATTGGATCGACGAGTGGTTGTAGTTGCATGAGGTCAATAAGGGGGTCAATAGCTTTGTCCGAAGCATACGCTTGTCGCAATTTCCACGTGGTTTGAAGGTGAGTGTCATTGAGCGCATGTTCAGAGAGGGAGGAAAGGTGAGGAGCTGCGGCAAGGACAGAGGCCGGGATGGAAGACCCAGAAGATGAGGGACGACCGTCGAGGAGCCTAACGATGTCGTCGAAAGAAAAGGAGTCTTTGCGTGATGCAGACAGTGAGCGTAGCTGTTCCAACTTGGCTCGCAGCAGGCTCCACTCAATGTCCTCTGTAACGCTCGTCGCCGGTTGCTGCCCACCTCGAGATCCTTGAAGAAGTTGATCTCGTTTGTCCCGAAATTCAGCAACCTCTTCAGCTGAAAGACCGGAAGGAGTGGCTTCACGAGAGGGATGGCGAGATGGATGGCAAGAATTGTTCGAAGAGGAGTGGGTCTGGGACGGCTGAGTAGCTGATGAAGCTTGAGACGGCTGAGCCTGGCCCCTGCGGGAACTTTGTTGGCGTAGCCGTTGCTCCAATTGTTGAACGTAGTCGGATCCCTCGAGTGACGATGCACCAAGCTCCCTGAGTCTCTTCTCAAAGTCCTCCACTGCAGCTCGTCCTTCCACAACATCCTCCAGAGCCTTCTGACAGGCTGCCGCCTTTTGCTGAATTGCTTGAGCATTTCCATCGTCCGTCATTGTCTTCGTTTATGAGATATAGATGGCGGGACGCGTAGATTTCTTGAAAAAGTGCTCGTGTATGGTGCTGATCTGTACTAGATGATCAGCCAAACTCTTTTGATGTTGAAGAGGGGATCGGCGGCGCCGAGGAAGCGGGATTCTCACCGTGCAAGATAATAGTCTTTATATTGTAGAAGAGGGAAAGGCGGCGCCTAA
>NW_001890017.1:34853-36120 GCF_000143565.1 Laccaria bicolor S238N-H82 | reverse complement strand
CCCTACCCTGTCCATCCCCATTTCCTTGCCCCTTCCCCCTTCTCCATTTCATTGTCCCTCCCCTTCCTTTTCCCTCTCCCTACCCTGGCCATCACCATTTCTTTGTACCCCTTTCCCTGTCCCTCCCCATTTCCTTGTCCCTTTAGATATACACTGTATGTAGTAAAGTAGATTTTATGTCATCAATAAAGTACATGCAAATTTAATCTATTGAGATCTATTACTTGACTAGAGTGTGAATTTTATAAGAACTTTTGAGTATTGAGGAGTTGATGTAGTGCAGATTAAGTCTCTAGCTTAGTGTTTTGATTATAGAAACTCTGAACAGCTCTGATCAGAGCATGTGGGGGAGGGTAAAGTACAAACATATGTTTAAAATAGAAGAGCCAAATATACAAATAATGAGATTTTCTGTCTATTCCAGTCGGATTCCTGTGGATTCCAGTCAGATTCAGAGGTCTTTACCATCCCCCATGAGTTCTGGTGGAATCCGGCGGATTCCAAGTGGAATGTCGGAATTCCATGGAATCCGACGGAATCCAGTGGAAATGGTTGGAATCCAGGAGCCTCCTGGAACAGTTTCCATTGGAATCCATTGGAATTCCAACCAGATTCCATGGAATTCCAATGGAAAGTACATTTAATATATTCCAGTCAAATTCCAACAGATTCCGAGAGGTTCCAATGAATTCCAATGTTTGTAAAAAGAAGTGGATGAATAAGGATTGAACTCTAGCCTCGGGAAATATCACGTGAATCTCTGAACAGCAGTATTTCCGCTACACCATATGGCTGTTAAAAGCCTGGCAACATTTATTCTATATAACCCATCCTCATGCCCACCTTCCTAAACGAGTCATGGTGTTTGCCGGCGTCACCATCAGCATCTCCGTTTTGCTGTCAACCACAACCACAACCAAAACCACAACCACAACCACCACCACCGTCACTGTGACCAACGCGGTCACCTCCAATCACGCCCACACCAACGGACAACGACGACACGACGACAACGAGGACGGCCACACGTCAATGGACAACGACACGTCAATGGACGACGACGGACGACAAGGACGACGACACGTCAACGGACAACAACAACAACACGTCACATCAACGCACAACATCAACGCACAACACATCAGCGACGACGAGGATGGCCACACGTCAACGCACGACGACGGACCACAACGAGGACGACACGTCAACAGACGACGACAACGGACGATGACGACAACGACACGTCACGTCAACGGACGACACTTCA
>NW_001890017.1:17632-21899 GCF_000143565.1 Laccaria bicolor S238N-H82 | reverse complement strand
AGCTTTCTGATCAGTTGGAATTATGTTCTAAAGTGCTTCCATTGTGGAGATATGAGGTAAAATGTTTTCAAAAGTGCCATGTTTTTTTTTGTTTTTTGCATTTTTCTACATGAAAAGAACACTAAACAACATAATTTCAACAGATTTAGAAAGCTAAGAGAAGGGGCTACAACTATTGTATCGTGGGAAATTTCACCCAAAAAGGAAGGTACATGCCCTAAAAGGGTAATTGACACTGACAGACTACAAAAGATTGCTCATATACTACAAAAGTCAGTTATAGCCTACAAAGTTTACTTATAGACAACAAAAAAGACTACAAAAGTCAGACATAGACCACAAAGGTCAGACAAAGACTACAAAAATTAGTAGTGTCTGCTTTTCTCATTACAAAAGTAATAGTGTCCGCTTTTTGAGATTACAATGGTTTGTAGTGTCTGTTTTTTCAGACTACAAAAGTTAGTAGTGTCTGTTTTTTTCAGACTACAATGGTTTGTAGTGTCCGCTTTTTTCATTACAAAAGTTAATAGTGTCCGCTTTTTGAGACTACAAAAGTTAGTAGTGTCTGTTTTTTCAGACTACAATGGTTTGTAGTGTCCGCTTTTTTCATTACAAAAGGTAATAGTGTCCGCTTTTTTCATTACAAATGTTAATTGTGTCTGCTTTTTGAGACTACAATAGTTTATAGTGTCCGCTTTTTTCATTACAAATGTTAATAGTGTCCGCTTTTCTGACATATAGTTTGTAGTGTGGTTGACTATGTATGTATAGGTCATTGGGGATATGGTTGAAGGATTGGGATGAGTTGACATTCTGCCACTCATGAATAGTTGCTTTTGATGTCAGGTCCATGGCTGTTTTTCATACTTGCAATATGTCCTGTCTTTTCACATGAGAAGCCACTATCCTATCTTTGATGTTGGTCAACCTTCCACTGAGATCAGTATCTGCTGTCCTATGTCTGACCACAGTCAATCTTCACATGATTTTTTGGAGGGATAAATTCTCTGTCCTACCAGAGCAACTTGTCATGTCTTTCAATACCAGGACCAGTTGTCATTGTCCAAGCCTTCACCACTGGGGTCAGCCTTGAGTAGATTGATTTAAAGGTATCAAAAGTGAAGTATATAGGTGGTTTGGTCCTCTCTGCTTCTCAATGTCTATCCAGGATTCATGTGAAACACACCCTTTGATTAGATAGGATAGTGACTTCTCATGTGAAAAGACAGGACATATTGCATACAACTTTTGTTTTTTTCCCATTTTTGGAAATTGGTCATGTGACCACCCTCCCAATGCGGACCATAATAGCTATTTTATTGCTATCATGGAATATAATGAAAAATCATAATGATAGCCCTGGGGGTAGATATGAAATTGGAATGAAATATTGAGAGATACTCAATGAAAAATCCCAATGAAAGCTGTGGAATATTCAATGAAAGTGCACAAGAAGCAATGGATACATATAACCTAGCCAATGAAATATTTATTGAAATGCACAATGAAAGCACACAGCATTAATTAATGAAAGGGGAATGAAAATCGTTGAAATTCCTAATGAAAGAGGCAATGAATACACCTGACCTAGGGAATGAAATATTTATTGAAATCACACAACATTAATTATGAAAAGTACAATGAAAGCATCCAATATTCCTAATGAAATATTCAATGAAAGCGCACACCATTAATTAATGAAAGGNGAATGAAAATCGTTGAAATTCCTAATGAAAGAGGCAATGAATACACCTGACCTAGGGAATGAAATATTTATTGAAAGCATCCAATATTCCTAAATGAATATTCAATGAAAGCACACACCATTAAATATGATAGAGGCAATGAATACACCTGACATAGTCAATGAAATATTTATTGAAATACACTGGATTGATTATGAAAAAGCAATGAAAGCGCCGAAATTTCTAATGAAATATCAATGAAAGTGCACACCATTAATTATGAAAAAGGCAATGAATACACCTGACCCAGTGAATGAATACCTATTGAAAGCACACAGGTTTAATTATGAAAAGTACAATGAAAGAACTGAACAGCTTCAATGAAATATTCATAGAAAGCACATGATAATAATTATGAAAGCTTTTATGAAAGGTCCTAAGAAATGTTATGAAAGGATCCTGTGGTCTTTGCCTACATTTATAGCCTTTATGAGAAAGAAAGACACAGGACACACCTATGAAAGGCCTTTCATAAAACTTGTGGACTTATACACACAGCTCTACAGGCAAGTGCCTTGGTTTTATCATAAAGGTGGTAGCCACTTGTGCTGTCTTATGACTGCGCGCATACCATTTCTCAAAGTTTCCCTCCCCCACACCTGCGTTTCCTCATCTCGGAAAAGTCGAGTTAGATGATGACGAGGCGTCCGATATCCTTTGTCTGGTCTTTCCGCGCTACTTGCGCCAGAAGCAGGGCTGCGCGCTTCTCGTTGGGCCATTTGCCACGTTACACGTACTTAACGCTGACACCTGAGTTGATCGATGTGTCGCTTTCTTCCTATAGTAAGAGGCTCTCACCTATCGACCCAACGCCCATCAATGTCGCCATCGCTGGAAGGCGAAAGGTCGACGGCGGATTTGAGGAGATGGCGAAGGTCATGATGCGACCTTGCGGTCTTTGGTGAAGAAGTTGGTGCTGGAGAAGAGACGGCTGGAGGAGAGCGGGAGCCATTGACGCTTGAGCCTCGCATTAGGTGGTGCGTTTGATTCCCATACAACGCAAGTAACAAACTTCCTCTACAGAATCACTTTTTTTACTGTATGTTGAAAAAGGTTTTGCTACAGGGATACTCTTTTTGGAGCTGGACTACGTACACCGTGCGACATCCAAGAGCTGGAGTGAGGGGGAGCTGCAAGAGTTACAGATGCCTGCAAACGTCACGTGCAAAGTTAGGCCAAATCGACTGGCCTTGAGGTCCTTTGTCTTGTGTCCTACTCCCAATACTTCTGTCAAGCCATGAATTCACCTCATTGACAACAATCCTTTAGATTCCATAAACCTCTTGACGGTGGCGTGTGGAAGACTCAGGAAGTCGTAACACGGTACAACATTCCCGAACCTGAGGTGGCAGAACCAGCCACTGTCTATAATACAGTGATCTACTCTCCTCTCAGGGCATCTGTAGAGGTCTTATCAGTGCCCCCCCTATTCCTGCAGGAATCCGGTCATTCCGGTGGAATTCCGGTGGAATGGAATTTAGCAGAAGGCCCTGCTAAATTGTTTATTCCGGTGTGTTCCATTCCAGTGGAATTCCGGTGGATTCCGGAATGTACACCGGAATGTTCCCCGGAATGGGCAGGAATAGCATTCCCCGGAATGGGCAGGAATTGCAATCTAGTTATTTTATTGTTTTGTTATGTATTATAGTTTGTTTATTTCCGATGGATAACAAATAATATCTGTTTGGCCATCATGCTCACCAAACACGACCACCCTCTTCCTCCCACCACCACCATGCTCGTCACCGCCGCCAAACAAGTCCGTCACCACCACCGCTCACCGTGACCACCACGATCCCTGTCGCTCGACGCCATCCGCATCCGTCGCCCACGCCCACCACAATCCACCACGTCCACATCACCAAGCGCCACGTCACCAACTGCACACGATGAACGCGACATGAGGGGGGGGGGAGGGAGTTCCCATTGCCACGCAACGTGGCAACTAGATGACGAACGACGTTGTTCGTTCGTCGTCGTCGCTTTCTAGTAAGTCAATTCCCCCCATCCCATCCCATTTTGAATGACACACACCACCATTCCCCCCAGATGACAACCCTAGCACCCGAAGACGAACACGAGCACCCACGAGGCTTCACCGCCCATAAATTACTACACGACGCCCACAAATGAGAACCCCACGCCCACAAACAACACCCATCGCTCACCCAGTGCCAAATGCCCACGAAACGGCGCCGACCGCCCACCGCTCACGACGACAACGCCCACAGCCCACCCAACAACCACCGTAAATGAATGCCCACCGCCCATAACGCCCACCGCCCATCGCAAATGCCCATCGCCCATCGCAAATGCCCATCGCAAACGCCCACCGCCCATCGCAAACGCCCACCGCCCATCGCAGACGCCCACCGCCCATCAACAACGCCCACCGCCGCCCATCGCAAACGCCCATCGCAGACGCCCACCACCCATCAACAACGCCCACCGCCGCCCATCGCAAACGCCCACCGCCGCCCATCGCAGACGCCCACCGCCCATCGCAAACGCCCATCGCAGAC
>NW_001890017.1:14255-17582 GCF_000143565.1 Laccaria bicolor S238N-H82 | reverse complement strand
GAATTTCCATGATATTGCCCANGGTTTCTAATGAAAATCACAATGATATTGGGCAAGTAGCTAATGAAAATCGCAATGATATTGACCAAGTAGCTAATGAAATTTCCAATGATATTGCCCACAAGTAGCTAATGAAATTTCCAATGATATCGCCCAGGTTTCTAATGAAAATTGCAATGATATCGGCCAGATGAATAATGAAAATCGCAATGATATTGGCCAAGTAGCTAATGAAATTTCCAATGATATCACCCAGGTTTCTAATGAAAATCGCAATGATATTGCCCAAGTAGCTAATGAAATTTCCAATGATATTGCCCAGGTATCCAATGAAAATCGCAATGATATCGGCCAGATAACTAATGAAAATCGCAATGATATTGCAAGTAGCTAATGAAATTTCCAATGATATCACCCAGGTTTCTAATGAAAATCGCTATGATATTGGCCAAGTAGCTAATGAAATTTCCAATGATATCGCCCAGGTATCTAATGAAAATCACAATGATATCAGCCAGATAACTAATGAAAATCACAATGATATTGACCAAGTAGCTAATGAAATTTCCAATGATATCGCCCAGGTTTCTAATGAAAATTGCAATGATATCGGCCAGATAAATAATGAAAATCACCATGATATCGCCCAGATAACTAATGAAAATCGCCTAATGAATAGACATGGTAACTGGAATGATTCCTATCATAAAGACTGTGGACTTATACACAGGGAGCTCTAGGCAGTTACCTTATTTATATGATAAAAGTGGTACCCACCAGTCCGTTCGCGGATTATGTTCCCCGCGACTTTCAAGATCCGTTTGCCTTGGAACACTTTCTTACCAATGACTCGAAAATACCAGAAGGTTTCAACCTTATCGGCCATAGTGAACCCTGTCAAAGCGGGCCAGTGGCTGTACCGCGCGTGGTAAGTGCAAACCCGACAGTAATGGTTTTCCGAGGTTGAACGTTGAATTTTGACATTACAGAAGCAGCCAAGCTCTTCTACCTCACACAGAATCCAAAAATTTGTCCTCGTCACCGCAGTCATCGCTATCGTCAGCATGTGGAAGATTGCTATCGTTACTTGTCGAGTATCCCGCACTGTGTGCACACTCTACTCTCACATATACTTCCCATTTGACTTGGAGCCCATCTGCGCCTTTGCACACTCATATCACCAAGTTTTAACCCTCCATCCTCCTCGATCCGCTGTGTTCTCTGAAAACGACTTGCTTGGACATCCCACCCGCGATGAATTTCATAATCTCAACGCCTGCGTGACCACTGTGGAGGATGGTTTTCACCGTTTTCAAGATTGGAATGAAATGTCGCGAGCACGAAATTTTGCGAGCAAAGGCGAAGGGGCGGAGATCATTCAAACTCACACTTCAGAAACCCATGGAATTCCACGCAAAACGATTTATTCCTGGTTTCAACGGAAAGTTAGAGGCTTTGATATGAACTCTGTCCTTATCAATCCTCCGAGTGTCATTATGGAAAAAACATTTGAGCTCGGTGAATGCTGGGAGTTTACAGGCCCCAGTGGCCATATTGGCATTTCCTTTTCTGGGCCCATCGAAATCGCGAACGTAACAATCCATCAATCCCACGGCATTGTGTCCGCCAAAGAGCATGCTCGAGTGCCGCGTGACCTCGTTCTGTGGGGGCAGGTTGACATATCGGCCAACATTACGAACATGTCATTGGAAAACCGGACAATGGATGACTTTCTTAGGACCGGGATTCGTGGTTAGTGTTTGGAAGTCCGGTCTCGTGACTGGGAAAAGACCGTAACCAGACCGGACCAAGACCGCAAAAGACCGGACCTGCGGTTACGGTCTTTTATTTTTGAAATGTAAAGACCGCAAAAAGACCGGTTAACGTGAACCGGTTTTAACCGGTTTGGACCGGTCTTTTGTAGCCCCTTAAATACCCTTTAAAACGCACCCAAGAACGTACAATTTGGTAAAAAAACGAGAGAGATATGAATTAAAATGTAAATTACTTTGGGGAATAATAGATGTACCAGACTTATTTTATAGAAGCACCAATTCCTAACGGAATTTAACGTTCTTGGGCTCGTTTTGAAGCTATTAAAAATGTTAATAAATTTACCGATTAATAATTTTAAAATATTGGCCTAAAGACCGGCCATAAACCAGTTAAAACCGATGCAGACCGAAACCGGTCTATAGACCGCAAAAAACCGCGGTCTGCGGTCTTTTTGCGGTCCGGTCTGGTCTTTTGACTTCTGGGGAAAATGCAGACCGGTTACGGTTATGGTTAACACCCCTGGGCATCAAAAAACCGGACCGAACCGGACTTTCAAACACTATTCGTGGTTCACGGTCAGGGACACTCTGGCGGCTTGCAGAAATGCAATACGCGCAAGTTTCGAAGGCACAAACATTCAAGCTCTCACAGGCTGCCGAGAACGTTGATGCATCTTTCGAGGCCATCATTGTCGAGGTATTAAGCAACTGGGGAGCACCTACAACATGCCTGTATCATATTAGCGTTCATGGGGTAGAGCCTGCTGAGGGACTTTAACTGCATAGTCATCTGTTTTGCATTCGCCAATCAAATAATCGAATCTCTATCAATAGATGTTGCATAGGCCGTGACCTTCAACTTTAATATAAGTATCCTGCTGTGAACCAAGAAATGAAGCGACTAATATAAGCAAGAAGGTGTATGAAATAGCAGCTCGGAGGGGAAGAAGATGAGACAGTGGAGAGGTGGGAACTCCAACCCGATATCAAGTGTGCCATCGCGGAACTGATTTCGCGTCCGATGATGCACAATGCCTCCCTCCAGCTCCAGTTACTTAGTTCGCCTGAAGAGGAATCTCAGAATTCGAGCTATCTTGATTACAGTCACGCATGGCGACTATGGTAGATCAAATCGTCGGGCCTACATGTTCAAACTTCAAACTTTCAAATTCGACTAGGGTCGGGTGAGTGAGTGGTTCTCTCTTCTTTTCAAATCCATTGCTGAGCCCTGCTTCAGAAACTCTCGAGTCTCCATTAGCGACAGCAATCGATGGGTAGTTCTAGTATGCGGGAGGCATTGGAGGAGACGTCCACAGAGTCCTCCATAAAACGATGCATTGCGTGCGTCGCTCTGCGAGGGATCAACCAGGTAGGAGTCGAACTCCTTTTGAAATACCTTTCCTGACTCCAGCAACCCCTCAGCCATCTTTGCCGCACAGGCACCGCGCCTACATGATTTACACCGAGCATCTCCAGAAACTCTTGGATCACGACAATGGTCTACTATCGTCTCAAGGATTGCGACAATCTTCCCTTCGGGCATCACGTCCCT
>NW_001890017.1:7732-11739 GCF_000143565.1 Laccaria bicolor S238N-H82 | reverse complement strand
TGTTTGCACTGCAGTAGCAAATGGGGAAGTTGGGATATNTTGGAAAAAAACTACTCGATTTATTGTGGATGCCTACCACTATATCAATCATCGGGTGTTAGATTTTCTATGCCGAAAATATTGTAATCCCTCACCTGGAGATGGATCTGCTCCAAACCTTGTAGTCATGGCATATGATAAGAATGGTAGAGCATATTTGAAGCGAGCATTCAATACACAGGTATTTATTACTTTATTTAGATTCAATCTCACCTCAACACTGTATTACATCTAGGTTTGTGAACAACTTAATGCATGGCTTGGTGGATATCAATCAATTCTCAAACATATGACACCTGGAAATTTCAACTGGTTTTTACACACCATGCTGTTCTATCACACAAAGTATGTCCTCCACAAACAAGAGATGAAGAAATCAGATGAAGATGAGGAGGAAAACTTAGGTTTAGATGAAGAAGCTCAAGATGATGAGGACAACTAAATAGTAGTGAAGAGAAAGAGGTGTGCAGAAGTGTATATTAGTGTAAATGTATAGTTAACTGAATAGTAGTAAAGAGAAGTATGCAGAAGTGTATATTACTGTAAATTAACATATACTTGCATTTAAATAGAGGTTTTATACCTTATTCTTCTCATATCCTGTCCCATTCCAGTGGAATTCCCCTGGAATCCACAGGAATTCCACAGGAATTCCACAGGAATACACAGGAATTCCACAGGAATACACAGGAATACACAGGAATTCCACAGGAATACACAGGAATTCCACAGGAATACACAGGAATTCCACTGGAATGACTAGATTCCTGCAGGATTCCTGCAGGAATAGGTAGGGCACTGTAAAGTACTGCATCTGTAGCCGAAGGCCGTCCAACCCCCTCAATCTCCTCCAGATTTTTTGATGACACAACCCCAAAAATCCTTCAAAAGTATGTATTCGAGAACAATAATAATTGTTCTTCTTTTGCAACCGATTTTCAGATACATATATCTTGCTGCCTCCGTTGTTGCCCTCCTTCTTGCGGCGTACTGTCTCAGTAAGCTATTTTCTGCTGTCCGAGAAGATGTGTTAAGCCTAGCAGCCGAGTATTCCTTCTGTGAGTTCTTGCCGTATCCCTATTCCTGTCCATTCATTTGTGTGCAAGTCATGAAAGAGGATGCATCGAGATGCGAGTGGGAATATTTGTCAAACGCGTGTGAAACGGCATCTATTCCTGCAATGATTGACCGCTGCCGAGCTTGGAAACTGTGTTTAGAGCAAAACGTAAATCTTGCGATAGGGTTGAAATTATTCGCTGAAGTGATGGCCGATTGGTGTAACATTTTTGTCGAGAAGATCACCTGGAAAACCATGGTGAGTTCAACTCATCAACGTCTGACTTTTCCCAGTAAATTGACAGGTCTCAATAGGCATTTTTGCTCGTCATCCTTTCAGCTGCCCCTTTCCTAGTGGCTCAGTAACAATGCAGACAATGGCAGAATGGTTCTCGTTGTTTGTAATTTGAAGTCATTTGTAAGGGTACACTAAATCAAACAAAGACGTCACGTCGTGGTGTATAAAGAGAGCTTTGCAACCCAAACAATGTTTTCCTCACCTTCACACTGTGCCTCTCGCATTAGTCGGTTACATGTACAGCATTCTGAGCTGCGATATCGACAATGACTTTGTCTTGATCTCAACGGAGTGTGATGCTTTCGAAGAAGAGCGCATGCAACTTCGGAAAGAAAACGATGCTCTTCTCAAGGTTTGCAAGTTACCTAATTTCCAGTAGCTGGGCTTATAAGTAGTTTTCTTCGCAGGGCATTCAGAGCTTACATGGGTTGTTAGCGCAAAAGGAGGAGCACATTGAGTTGGCTCGATATATCATCCAGAAATTACGTGGGCAGGCAAAGGGTGCGTGCCATGCCCTTCATTCACTGTCCTTCCTTAAGCTTCATCCACACATATTGACACCCGACTTGCAGAAACCTCAGAAAACAAGCAACTTTCAACCACGACGCATTCAAACTCAAGCCTTTGTGGAAAGAGGACAAGAGAATCAGTTGCAACAAAGTGGAGATGAAGTGTTGACTTACTTGTTGCACAACTTTTTAATCCTGAGTTTTATGTCAAATAAAGGATGTCGGAAAAAGCAGTCAGACAATGTCAAGGGAGATCGATAGAACTGGTTCTCGGCCGCAGCGCTAAGAAGGATTTCTGCGTTGCTTGCTTCCAAGTACAATCCAAAGTGCAGGCTCTGTCCAATAGGCCTGGAATAGCATCAAAGATCTGAAGGGGGGGCAAATAACTCGTGGTTTGAGGAAGGCATAGCAAAGCGCGAATTCGCTCAGTGCATATAGCGTATGAGGTTGTCGCCTGCAAGAATAATGTCCGGCCGATGGTTACAATACTTCCATCCCCAGTCAACGCTCCGCCAAACTCCTGAGCTGCATGTCACAAGGAGTGAAAGGACAGGAATTGAAGTGGGGCGAAGCGGTGAATGTGGAACGCACATGAACTTGGGTTGAATTCCTGCGGTGTCCGTGGTCTAAACCTTGCACCTCATAGTCACTCAAAAAAATGCAGACTTGAAAGGTGCTAACTCACTGACGCGGCGCGTGACTTTTGACCTGCAAGTTTGCTATTACTTAGCCAAGTGCGAGCTAGGCGTTTCTTTGTTTGTTTCATGGTCTTGAAGTAAACAACACCGGTTCAATCACACCAAGATCAAACTCCACAGCATGTGTGGTCCTTCCACCCGTGCGTTTCACCGAAAACTCTCAACAAATATTGGAACATAGGTATTGGAGAGGGCGACGACGGAACTTGTGGTTTCTGTTTCTTGGTGCGTCGAATTTTCGTTATCTCCGCAATTTTAGTTGAGCACCATGCATGCCAGGGTTTGGCCGGCGTCTTGTCTGGAACTTGAAGGCCTCCCTGCGGCGTCGTTCTTTTCTCGCGGAGGATCACATGTACATCTTAGATCCACTCGGAACTGCGGTGGAGGACCTCTCTAACAACGAGGTCTTATCAGTGCCCCCCTAATTCCTGCAGGAATCCGGTCATTCCTGCGGATTCCGGTGGATTCCGGAGGAATGAAATTTAGCAGGGAGGCCTGCTATTTTCATCATTCCGGTGCCTTACCATTCCGGCGGAATTTGGGCATTCCGGAATTGACACCGGAATGTTCCGCAGGAATGGCAGGAACGGAATGCAGAAGGGATGTGAAAGGAAAGGTAGAAAACCTTCCCTCCAGTTCTGGGGATAAAATATAGTCGGAGAAACCTTCCGAATGTGAGGGCGGAGAAACAAACGAGGTCTTATCAGTGCCCCCCTAATTCCTGCAGGAATCCGGTCATTCCTGCGGATTCCGGTGGATTCCGGAGGAATGAAATTTAGCAGGGAGGCCTGCTATTTTCATCATTCCGGTGCCTTACCATTCCGGCGGAATTTGGGCATTCCGGAATTGACACCGGAATGTTCCGCAGGAATGGCAGGAACGGAATGCAACGGAATCCGGTCAATTGTTTGTTTATTTTACTTTTGTTACCAAACAAAGGCAACGCTACCAAACAAATGCAACACTCTTTCCTTTCCACCCACCAACCATCCTCTTCCCCACCTCCATTCCCTCCCACCAACCACGTTGACAACGGCGACAACGACGACAACACCACACGACCCAACAACGGCCACGACACACCACCAACGAATGGTAACGACCACCGACGTGGCACCACCACCATCCACGAGCGCCCACCACCAACCAGATGACAACGACGTGGCACCACCAGAGCACCGCCATCAACCAACGGCGACCAGCGCCCACCACGATTCACGAGCGCCCACCACAACGACCAGGCGAATGCGGCAACGAAGGTCAGACGACGCGAATACGCGTCGTCTGACGGTGACGACTGGTACGTCGTCACCGTCGGGTTGTTTTGAGCCACCCAAGTGAGTAGCAGGCCTCTCCACCCCCACTGCTCACTATTCAGGTGCCCCGTCGACGTGGCCAACCTCCTTG